>NW_027277497.1:300000-408680 GCF_030028105.1 Mobula birostris
AAATAGTATGCATTTCAATTTCACACCAAAGCACTTACTGCAAACCTAATGGAAACACCTTAGGTTAATTTCCCACATGATTCTGAGATGTCTGAAAGTTGTTTCATACCTGTGCACATAAAGACAAAAAAGTTGATTTCTCAGTGAATAGAATGCTTTGACATAAAAGTAGTATACATTTCAATTGTACTCAAAAGTTCTGACTGCAAACCTAATGGAAACACCTTTGCTTAACTTCCCACATAGGTATGAGTAGTTTGAAAGTTGTTTCATGCTGCTGTTCATCAAGACAAAAAAGTTACTTTCTCAGTGCATTCTATGTCCTGACATTAAGGTGGTATACATTTCAATTTTCCAACAAAGTGCAGAGTGCAAATCAGATGGATACATATTAAGTTAACTTCCCACATGTTTCTGAGCTGTTTGAAAGTTGTCTCATGGCTCCACTCATCAACACAAAAAAGTTGTTATCTCAGTGCATACAATGCTTAGATCATACAAATAGTATGCATTTCAATTTTACACCAAAGCACTTACTGCAAACCTAATTGAAACACTTCAGGTTAACTTCCCACATGATTCTGAGATGTCTGAAAGTTGCTTCATACCTGTGCACATAAAGACAAAAAAGTTGATTTCTCAGTGAATAGAATGCTTTGACATAAAAGTAGTATACATTTCAATTGTACTCAAAAGTTCTGACTGCAAACCTAATGGAAACACCTTTGCTTAACTTCCCACATAGGTATGAGTAGTTTGAAAGTTGTTTCATGCCTCTGTTCATCAAGACAAAAAAGTTACTTTCTCAGTGCATACTATGTTCTGAGATAAGGTTGTATACATTTCAGTTTTCCACCAAAGTGCAGATTGCAAACACGAGGGATACATTTTAAGTTAACTTCCCACATGTTTCTGAGCTGTTTGAAAGTTGTCTCATGGCTCAACTCATCAACACAAAAAAGTTGTTATCTCAGTGCATAGAATGCTTAGATAATACAAATAGAATGCATTTCAATTTTACACCAAAGCACTTACTGCAAACCTAATGGAAACACCTCAGGTTAACTTCCCACATGATTCTGAAATGTCTGAAAGTTGTTTCATACCTGTGCACATAAAGACAAAGAAGTTGATTTCTCAGTGAATAGAATGCTTTGACATAAAAGTAGGATACATTTCAATTGTACTCAAAAGTTCTCACTGCAAACCTAATGGAAACACCTTTGCTTAACTTCCCACATAGGTATGAGTAGTTTGAAAGTTGTTTCATGCCTCTGTTCATCAAGACAAAAAAGTTACTTTCTCAGTGCATACTATGTTCTGACATTAAGGTGGTATACATTTCAATTTTCCAACAAAGTGCAGAGTTAAACCAGATGGATACATATTAAGTTAACTTCCCACATGTTTCTGAGCTGTTTCAAAGTTGTCTCATGGATCTACAAATCAAGACAAAAAAGTTGTTAACTCAGGGCATAAAATGGTTAGATAATACAAATAGTATAGATTTCAATTTTGCCTCAAAGTACATGCTGGAAAACTAATGGAAACACCTTAGGTTAACTTCCCGAATGATTATGAGTATTTTGAAAGTTGTTTCATGGCTCCACACATCAACACAAAAAAGTTGTTTTCTCAGTGCATACAAAGCTTTGAAAATACAAATACTGTACATTTCAATTTTACACCAAAGCACTTACTGCAAACCTAATGGAAACACCTTAGGTTAACTTCCCACATGATTCTGAGATGTCTGAAAGTTGTTTCATACCTGTGCACATAAAGACAAAAAAGTTGATTTCTCAGTGAATACAATGCTTTGACATAAAAGTAGTATACATTTCAATTGTACTCAAAAGTTCTGACTGCAAACCTAACGGAAACACCTTTGCTTAATTTCCCACATAGATATGAGTAGTTTGAAAGTTGTTTCATGCCTCTGTTCATCAAGACAAAAAAGTTACTTTCTCAGTGCATGCTATGTTCTGACATAAGGTTGTATACATTTCAGTTTTCCACCAAAGTGCAGATTGCAAACCCGAGGGATACATATTAAGTTAACTTCCCACATGTTTCTGAGCTGTTTGAAAGTTGTCTCATGGCTCCACTCATCAACACAAAAAATTTGTTATCTCAGTGCATACAATGCTTAGATAATACAAATAGTATGCATTTCAATTTTACACCAAAGCACTTACTGCAAACCAAATGGAAACACCTCAGGTTAACTTCCCACATGATTCTGAGATGTCTGAAAGTTGTTTCATACCTGTGCACATAAAGACAAAAAAGTTGATTTCTCAGTGAATACAATGCTTTGACATAAAAGTAGTACACATTTCAATTGTACTCAAAAGTTCTGACTGCAAACCTAATGGAAACACCTTTGCTTAACTTCCCACATAGGTGTGAGTAGTTTGAAAGTTGTTTCATGCCTCTGTTCATCAAGACAAAAAAGTTACTTTCTCAGTGCATACTATGTTCTGACATAAGGTTGTATACATTTCAGTTTTCCACCAAAGTGCAGATTGCAAACCAGAGGGATACATTTTAAGTTAACTTCCCACATGTTTCTGAGCTGTTTGAAAGTTGTCTCATGGCTCCACTCATCAACACAAAAAAGTTCTTATCTCAGTGCATACAATGCTTAGATAATACAAATAGTATACATTTCAATTTTACACCAAAGCTCTTACTGCAAACCTAATGGAAACACCTTAGGTTAACTTCCCACATGATTCTGAGATGTCTGAAAGTTGTTTCATACCTGTGCACATAAAGACAAAAAAGTTGATTTCTCAGTGAATAGAATGCTTTGACATAAAAGTAGTATACATTTCAATTGTACTCAAAAGTTCTGACTGCAAACCTAATGGAAACACCTTTGCTTAACTTCCCACATAGGTATGAGTAGTTTGAAAGTTGTTTCATGCCTCTGTTCATCAAGACAAAAAAGTTACTTTCTCAGTGCATACTATGTTCTGACATTAAGGTGGTATACATTTCAATTTTCCAACAAAGTGCAGAGTGCAAACCAGATGGATACATATTAAGTGAACTTCCCACATGTTTCTGAGCTGTTTCAAAGTTGTCTCATGGATCTACAAATCAAGACAAAAAAGTTGTTAACTCAGGGCATAAAATGGTTAGATAATACAAATAGTATAGATTTCAATTTTGCCTCAAAGTACATGCTGGAAATCTAATGGAAACACCTTAGGTTAACTTCCCAAATGATTATGAGTATTTTGAAAGTTGTTTCATGGCTCCACACATCAACACAAAAAAGCTGTTTTCTCAGTGCTTACAAAGCTTTGAAAATACAAATACTGTACATTTCAATTTTACACCAAAGCACTTACTGCAAACCTAATGGAAACACCGTAGGTTAAGTTCCCACATGATTCTGAGATGTCTGAAAGTTGTTTCATACCTGTGCACATAAAGACAAAAAAGTTGATTTCTCAGTGAATAGAATGCTTTGACATAAAAGTAGTATACATTTCAATTGTACTCAAAAGTTCTATCTGCAAGCCTAATGGAAACACCTTTGCTTAACTTCCCACATATGTATGAGTAGTTTGAAAGTTGTTTCATGCCTCTGTTCATCAAGACAAAAAAGTTACTTTCTCAGTGCATACTATGACCTGACATTAAGGTGGAATACATTTCAATTTTCCAACAAAGTGCAGAGTGCAAACCAGATGGATACATATTAAGTTAACTTCCCACATGTTTCTGAGCTGTTTGAAAGTTGTCTCATGGCTCAACTCATCAACACAAAAAAGTTGTTATCTCAGTGCATACAATGCTTAGATAATGCAAATAGTATGCATTTCAAGTTTACACCAAAGCACTTACTGCTAACCTAATGGAAACACCTCAGGTTAACTTCCCACATGATTCTGAGATGTCTGAACGTTGTTTCATACCTGTGCACATAAAGACTAAAAAGCTGATTTCTCAGTGAATAGAATGCTTTGACATAAAAGTAGTATACATTTCAATTGTACTCAAAAGTTCTGACTGCAAACCTAATGGAAACACCTTTGCTTAACTTCCCACATAGGTATGAGTAGTTTGAAAGTTGTTTCATGCCTCTGTTCATCAAGACAAAAAAGTTACTTTCTCAGTGCATACTATGTTCTGACATAAGGTTCTATACATTTCAGTTTTCCACCAAAGTGCAGATTGCAAACCCGAGGGATACATTTTAAGTTAACTTCCCACATGTTTCTGAGCTGTTTGAAAGTTGTCTCATGGCTCAACTCATCAACACAAAAAAGTTGTTATCTCAGTGCATACAATGCTTAGATAATACAAATAGAATGCATTTCAATTTTACACCAAAGCACTTGCTGCAAACCTAATGGAAACACCTCAGGTTAACTTCCCACATGATTCTGAAATGTCTGAAAGTTGTTTCATACCTGTGCACATAAAGACAAAAAAGTTGATTTCTCAGTGAATAGAATGCTTTGACATAAAAGTAGGATACATTTCAATTGTACTCAAAAGTTCTATCTGCAAACCTAATGGAAACACCTTTGCTTAACTTCCCACATATGTATGAGTAGTTTGAAAGTTGTTTCATGCCTCTGTTCATCAAGACAAAAAAGTTACTTTCTCAGTGCATACTATGTCCTGACATTAAGGTGGTATACATTTCAGTTTTCCACCAAAGTGCAGATTGCAAACCCGAGGGATACATTTTAAGTTAACTTCCCACATGTTTCTGAGCTGTTTCAAAGTTGTGTCATGGATCTACAATTCAAGACAAAAAAGTTGTTAACTCAGGGCATAAAATGGTTAGATAAAACAAATAGTATAGATTTCAATTTTGCCTCAAAGTACATGCTGGAAAACTAATGGAAACACCTTAGGTTAACTTCCCAAATGATTATGAGTATTTTGAAAGTTGTTTCATGGCTCCACACATCAACACAAAAAAGTTGTTTTCTCAGTGCATACAAAGCTTAGATAATACAAATAGTATGCATTTCAATTTTACACCAAAGCACTTACTGCAAACCTAATGGAAACACCTCAGGTTAACTTCCCACATGATTCTGAGATGTCTGAAAGTTGTTTCATACCTGTGCACATAAAGACAAAAAAGTTGATTTCTCAGTGAATAGAATGCTTTGACATAAAAGTAGTATACATTTCAATTGTACTCAAAAGTTCTGACTGCAAACCTAATGGAAACACCTTTGCTTAACTTCCCACATAGGTATGAGTAGTTTGAAAGTTGTTTCATGCCTCTGTTCATCAAGACAAAAAAGTTACTTTCTCAGTGCATGCTATGTTCTGACATAAGGTTGTATACATTTCAGTTTTCCACCAAAATGCAGAATGCAAACCCGAGGGAGACATATTAAGTTAACTTCCCACATGTTTCTGAGCTGTTTGAAAGTTGTCTCATGGCTCCACTCATCAACACAAACAAGTTGTTATCTCAGTGCATACAATGCTTAGATAATACAAATAGTATGCATTTCAATTTGACAGCAAAGCACTTACTGCAAACCTAATGGAAACACCTCAGGTTAACTTCCCACATGATTCTGAGATGTCTGAAAGTTGTTTCATACCTGTGCACATAAAGACAAAAAAGTTGATTTCTCAGTGAATACAATGCTTTGACATAAAAGTAGTATACATTTCAATTGTACTCAAAAGTTCTGACTGCAAACCTAATGGAAACACCTTTGCTTAACTTCCCACATAGGTATGAGTAGTTTGAAAGTTGTTTCATGCCTCTGTTCATCAAGACAAAAAATGTTACTTTCTCAGTGCATACTATGTTCTGACATAAGGTTGTATACATTTCAGTTTTCCACCAAAGTGCAGATTGCAAACCAGAGGGATACATTTTAAGTTAACTTCCCACATGTTTCTGAGCTGTTTGAAAGTTGTCTCATGGCTCAACTCATCAACACAAAAAAGTTGTTATCTCAGTGCATACAATGCTTAGATAATACAAATAGTATGCATTTCAATTTTACACCAAAGCACTTACTGCAACCCTAATGGAAACACCTCAGGTTAACTTCCCACATGATTCTGAAATGTCTGAAAGTTGTTTCATACCTGTGCACATAAAGACAAAAAAGTTGATTTCTCAGTGAATAGATTGCTTTGACATAAAAGTAGGATACATTTCAATTGTACTCAAAAGTTCTGACTGCAAACCTAATGGAAACACCTTTGCTTAACTTCCCAAATAGGTATGAGTAGTTTGAAAGTTGTTTCATGCCTCTGTTCATCAAGACAAAAAAGTTACTTTCTCAGTGCATACTATGTTCTGACATTAAGGTGGTATACATTTCAATTTTCCAACAAAGTGCAGAGTTAAACCAGATGGATACATATTAAGTTAACCTCCCACATGTTTCTGAGCTGTTTCAAAGTTGTCTCATGGATCTACAAATCAAGACAAAAAAGTTGTTAACTCAGGGCATAAAATGGTTAGATAATACAAATCGTATAGATTTCAATTTTGCCTCAAAGTACATGCTGGAAACCTAATGGAAACACCTTAGGTTAACTTCCCGAATGATTATGAGTATTTTGAAAGTTGTTTCATGGCTCCACACATCAACACAAAAAAGTTGTTTTCTCAGTGCTTACAAAGCTTTGAAAATACAAATACTGTACATTTCAATTTTACACCAAAGCACTTACTGCAAACCTAATGGAAACACCGTAGGTTAACTTCCCACATGATTCTGAGATGTCTGAAAGTTGTTTCATACCTGTGCACATAAAGACAAAAAAGTTGATTTCTCAGTGAATAGAATGCTTTGACATAAAAGTAGTATACATTTCAATTGTACTCAAAAGTTCTATCTGCAAACCTAATGGAAACACCTTTGCTTAACTTCCCACATATGTATGAGTAGTTTGAAAGTTGTTTCATGCCTCTGTTCATCAAGACAAAAAAGTTACTTTCTCAGTGCATACTATGTCCTGACATTAAGTTGGTATATATTTCAATTTTCCAACAAAGTGCAGAGTGCAAACCAGATGGATACATATTAAGTTAACTTCCCACATGTTTCTGAGCTGTTTGAAAGTTGTCTCATGGCTCAACTCATCAACACAAAAAAGTTGTTATCTCAGTGCATACAGTGCTCAGATAATGCAAATAGTATGCATTTGAATTTTACACCAAAGCACTTACTGCAAACCTAATGGAAACACCTCAGGTTAACTTCCCACATGATTCTGAGATGTCTGAAAGTTGTTTCATACCTGTGCACATAGAGACAAAAAAGTTGATTTCTCAGTGAAAAGAATGCTTTGACATAAAAGTACTATACATTTCAATTGTACTCAAAAGTTCTGACTGCAAACCTAATGGAAACACCTTTGCTTAACTTCCCACATAGGTATGAGTAGTTTGAAAGTTGTTTCATGCCTCTGTTCATCAAGACAAAAAAGTTACTTTCTCAGTGCATACTATGTTCTGACATAAGGTTGTATACATTTCAGTTTTCCACCAAAGTGCAGATTGCAAACCAGAGGGATACATTTTAAGTTAACTTCCCACATGTTTCTGAGCTGTTTGAAAGTTGTCTCATGGCTCAACTCATCAACACAAAAAAGTTGTTATCTCAGTGCATACAATGCTTAGATAATACAAATAGTATGCATTTCAATTTTACACCAAAGCACTTACTGCAACCCTAATGGAAACACCTCAGTTTAACTTCCCACATGATTCTGAAATGTCTGAAAGTTGTTTCATACCTGTGCACATCAAGACAAAAAAGTTGATTTCTCAGTGAATAGATTGCTTTGACATAAAAGTAGGATACATTTCAATTGTACTCAAAAGTTCTGACTGCAAACCTAATGGAAACACCTTTGCTTAACTTCCCAAATAGGTATGAGTAGTTTGAAAGTTGTTTCATGCCTCTGTTCATCAAGACAAAAAGGTTACTTTCTCAGTGCATACTATGTTCTGACATTAAGGTGGTATACATTTCAATTTTCCAACAAAGTGCAGAGTTAAACCAGATGGATACATATTAAGTTAACTTCACACATGTTTCTGAGCTGTTTCAAAGTTGTCTCATGGATCTACAAATCAAGACAAAAAAGTTGTTAACTCAGGGCATAAAATGGTTAGATAATACAAATCGTATAGATTTCAATTTTGCCTCAAAGTACATGCTGGAAAACTAATGGAAACACCTTAGGTTAACCTCCCGAATGATTATGAGTATTTTGAAAGTTGTTTCATGGCTCCACACATCAACACAAAAAAGTTGTTTTCTCAGTGCTTACAAAGCTTTGAAAATACAAATACTGTACATTTCAATTTTACACCAAAGCACTTACTGCAAACCTAATGGAAACACCGTAGGTTAACTTCCCACATGATTCTGAGATGTCTGAAAGTTGTTTCATACCTGTGCACATAAAGGCAAAAAAGTTGATTTCTCAGTGTATAGAATGCTTTGACATAAAAGTAGTATACATTTCAATTGTACTCAAAAGTTCTATCCGCAAACCTAATGGAAGCACCTTTGCTTAACTTCCCACATATGTATGAGTAGTTTGAAAGTTGTTTCATGCCTCTGTTCATCAAGACAAAAAAGTTACTTTCTCAGTGCATACTATGTCCTGACATTAAGTTGGTATATATTTCAATTTTCCAACATAGTGCAGAGTGCAAACCAGATGGATACATATTAAGTTAACTTCCCACATGTTTCTGAGCTGTTTGAAAGTTGTCTCATGGCTCAACTCATCAACACAAAAAAGTTGTTATCTCAGTGCATACAATGCTCAGATAATGCAAATAGTATGCATTTCAATTTTACACCAAAGCACTTACTGCAAACCTAATGGAAACACCTCAGGTTAACTTCCCACATGATTCTGAGATGTCTGAAAGTTGTTTCATACCTGTGCACATAAAGACAAAAAAGTTGATTTCTCAGTGAATAGAATGCTTTGACATAAAAGTAGTATACATTTCAATTGTACTCAAAAGTTCTGACTGCAAACCTAATGGAAACACCTTTGCTTAACTTCCCACATAGGTATGAGTAGTTTGAAAGTTGTTTCATGCCTCTGTTCATCAAGACAAAAAAGTTACTTTCTCAGTGCATACTATGTTCTGACATAAGGTTGTATACATTTCAGTTTTCCACCAAAGTGCAGATTGCAAACCCGAGGGATACATTTTAAGTTAACTTCCCACATGTTTCTGAGCTGTTTGAAAGTTGTCTCCTGGCTCAACTCATCAACACAAAAAAGTTGTTATCTCAGTGCATACAATGCTTAGATAATGCAAATAGTATGGATTTCAATTTTACACCAAAGCACTTACTGCAAACCTAATGGAAACACCTCAGGTTAACTTCCCACATGATTCTGAGATGTCTGAAAGTTGTTTCATACCTGTGCACATAAAGACAAAAAAGTTGATTTCTCTGTGAATAGAATGCTTTGACATAAAAGTAGGATACATTTCAATTGTACTCAAAAGTTCTGACTGCAAACCTAATGGAAACACCTTTGCTTAACTTCCCACATAGGTATGAGCAGTTTGAAAGTTGTTTCATGCCTCTGTTCATCAAGAAAAAAAAGTTACTTTCTCAGTGCATACTATGTTCTGACATTAAGGTGGTATACATTTCAATTTTCCAACAAAGTGCAGAGTTAAACCAGATGGATACATATTAAGTTAACTTCCCACATGTTTCTGACCTGTTTGAAAGTTGTCTCATGGCTCCACTCATCAACACAAAAAAGTTGTTATCTCAGTGCATACGATGCTTAGATAATACAAATAGTATGCATTTCAATTTTACACCAAAGCACTTACTGCAAACCTAATGGAAACACCTCAGGTTAACTTCCCACATGATTCTGAGATGTCTGAAAGTTGCTTCATACCTGTGCACATAAAGACAAAAAAGTTGATTTCTCAGTGAGTAGAATGCTTTGACATAAAAGTAGTATACATTTCAATTGTACTCAAAAGTTCTGACTGCAAACCTAATGGAAACACCTTTGCTTAACTTCCCACATAGGTATGAGTAGTTTGAAAGTTGTTTCATGCCGCTGTTCATCAAGACAAAAAAGTTACTTTCTCAGTGCATACTATGTTCTGACATAAGGTTGTATACATTTCAGTTTTCCACCAAAGTGCAGATTGCAAACCCGAGGGATACATTTTAAGTTAACTTCCCACATGTTTCTGAGCTGTTTGAAAGTTGTCTCATGGCTCAACTCATCAACACAAAAAAGTTGTTATCTCAGTGCATACAATGCTTAGATAATACAAATAGTATGCATTTCAATTTTACACCAAAGCACTTACTGCAAACCTAATGGAAACACCTTAGGTTAACTTCCCACATGATTCTGAAATGTCTGAAAGTTGTTTCATACCTGTGCACATAAAGACAAAGAAGTTGATTTCTCAGTGAATAGAATGCTTTGACATAAAAGTAGGATACATTTCAATTGTACTCAAAAGTTCTGACTGCAAACCTAATGGAAACACCTTTGCTTAACTTCCCAAATAGGTATGAGTAGTTTGAAAGTTGTTTCATGCCTCTGTTCATCAAGACAAAAAAGTTACTTTCTCAGTGCATACTATGTTCTGACATTAAGGTGGTATACATTTCAATTTTCCAACAAAGTGCAGAGTTAAACCAGATGGATACATATTAAGTTAACTTCCCACATGTTTCTGAGCTGTTTCAAAGTTGTCTCATGGATCTACAAATCAAGACAAAAAAGTTGTTAACACAGGGCATAAAATGGTTAGATAATACAAATAGTATAGATTTTAATTTTGCCTCAAAGTAAATGCTGGAAAACTAATGGAAACACCTTAGGTTAACTTCCCGAATGATTATGAGTATTTTGAAAGTTGTTTCATGGCTCCACACATCAACACAAAAAAGCTGTTTTCTCAGTGCTTACAAAGCTTTGAAAATACAAATACTGTACATTTCAATTTTACACCAAAGCACTTACTGCAAACCTAATGGAAACACCGTAGGTTAAGATCCCACATGATTCTGAGATGTCTGAAAGTTGTTTCATACCTGTGCACATAAAGACAAAAAAGTTGATTTCTCAGTGAATAGAATGCTTTGACATAAAAGTAGTATACATTTCAATTGTACTCAAAAGTTCTATCTGCAAACCTAATGGAAACACCTTTGCTTAACTTCCCACATATGTATGAGTAGTTTGAAAGTTGTTTCATGCCTCTGTTCATCAAGACAAAAAAGTTACTTTCTCAGTGCATACTATGACCTGACATTAAGGTGGAATACATTTCAATTTTCCAACAAAGTGCAGAGTGCAAACCAGATGGATACATATTAAGTTAACTTCCCACATGTTTCTGAGCTGTTTGAAAGTTGTCTCATGGCTCAACTCATCAACACAAAAAAGTTGTTATCTCAGTGCATACAATGGTTAGATAATGCAAATAGTATGCATTTCAATTTTACACCAAAGCACTTACTGCTAACCTAATGGAAACACCTCAGGTTAACTTCCCACATGATTCTGAGATGTCTGAACGTTGTTTCATACCTGTGCACATAAAGACTAAAAAGTTGATTTCTCAGTGAATAGAATGCTTTGACATAAAAGTAGTATACATTTCAATTGTACTCAAAAGTTCTGACTGCAAACCTAATGGAAACACCTTTGCTTAACTTCCCACATAGGTATGAGTAGTTTGAAAGTTGTTTCATGCCTCTGTTCATCAAGACAAAAAAGTTACTTTCTCAGTGCATACTATGTTCTGACATAAGGTTCTATACATTTCAGTTTTCCACCAAAGTGCAGATTGCAAACCCGAGGGATACATTTTAAGTTAACTTCCCACATGTTTCTGAGCTGTTTGAAAGTTGTCTCATGGCTCAACTCATCAACACAAAAAAGTTGTTATCTCAGTGCATACAATGCTTAGATAATACAAATAGAATGCATTTCAATTTTACACCAAAGCACTTGCTGCAAACCTAATGGAAACACCTCAGGTTAACTTCCCACATGATTCTGAAATGTCTGAAAGTTGTTTCATACCTGTGCACATAAAGACAAAAAAGTTGATTTCTCAGTGAATAGAATGCTTTGACATAAAAGTAGGATACATTTCAATTGTACTCAAAAGTTCTATCTGCAAACCTAATGGAAACACCTTTGCTTAACTTCCCACATATGTATGAGTAGTTTGAAAGTTGTTTCATGCCTCTGTTCATCAAGACAAAAAAGTTACTTTCTCAGTGCATACTATGTCCTGACATTAAGGTGGTATACATTTCAGTTTTCCACCAAAGTGCAGATTGCAAACCCGAGGGATACATTTTAAGTTAACTTCCCACATGTTTCTGAGCTGTTTGAAAGTTGTCTCATGGCTGAACTCATCAACACAAAAAAGTTGTTATCTCAGTGCATACAATGCTTAGATAATACAAATAGAATGCATTTCAATTTTACACCAAAGCACTTACTGCAAACCTAATGGAAACACCTCAGGTTAACTTCCCACATGATTCTGAAATGTCTGAAAGTTGTTTCATACCTGTGCACATAAAGACAAAAAAGTTGATTTCTCTGTGAATAGAATGCTTTGACATGAAAGTAGGATACATTTCAATTGTACTCAAAAGTTCTGACTGCAAACCTAATGGAAACACCTTTGCTTAACTTCCCACATAGGTATGAGTAGTTTGAAAGTTGTTTCATGCCTCTGTTCATCAAGACAAAAAAGTTACTTTCTCAGTGCATACTATGTTCTGACATTAAGGTGGTATACATTTCAATTTTCCAACAAAGTGCAGAGTGCAAACCAGATGGATACATATTAAGTGAACTTCCCACATGTTTCTGAGCTGTTTCAAAGTTGTGTCATGGATCTACAATTCAAGACAAAAAAGTTGTTAACTCAGGGCATAAAATGGTTAGATAAAACAAATAGTATAGATTTCAATTTTGCCTCAAAGTACATGCTGGAAAACTAATGGAAACACCTTAGGTTAACTTCCCAAATGATTATGAGTATTTTGAAAGTTGTTTCATGGCTCCACACATCAACACAAAAAAGTTGTTTTCTCAGTGCATACAAAGCTTAGATAATACAAATACTATGCATTTCAATTTTACACCAAAGCACTTACTGCAAACCTAATGGAAACACCTCAGGTTAACTTCCCACATGATTCTGAGATGTCTGAAAGTTGTTTCATACCTGTGCACATAAAGACAAAAAAGTTGATTTCTCAGTGAATAGAATGCTTTGACATAAAAGTAGTATACATTTCAATTGTACTCAAAAGTTCTGAGTGCAAACCTAATGGAAACACCTTTGCTTAACTTCCCACATAGGTATGAGTAGTTTGAAAGTTGTTTCATGCCTCTGTTCATCAAGACAAAAAAGTTACTTTCTCAGTGCATGCTTTGTTCTGACATAAGGTTGTATACATTTCAGTTTTCCACCAAAGTGCAGAATGCAAACCCGAGGGAGACATATTAAGTTAACTTCCCACATGTTTCTGAGCTGTTTGAAAGTTGTCTCATGGCTCCACTCATCAACACAAAAAAGTTGTTATCTCAGTGCATACAATGCTTAGATAATACAAATAGTATGCATTTCAATTTGACACCAAAGCACTTACTGCAAACCTAATGGAAACACCTCAGGTTAACTTCCCACATGATTCTGAGATGTCTGAAAGTTGTTTCATACCTGTGCACATAAAGACAAAAAAGTTGATTTCTCAGTGAATACAATGCTTTGACATAAAAGTAGTATACATTTCAATTGTACTCAAAAGTTCTGACTGCAAACCTAATGGAAACACCTTTGCTTAACTTCCCACATAGGTATGAGTAGTTTGAAAGTTGTTTCATGCCTCTGTTCATCAAGACAAAAAATGTTACTTTCTCAGTGCATACTATGTTCTGACATAAGGTTGTATACATTTCAGTTTTCCACCAAAGTGCAGATTGCAAACCAGAGGGATACATTTTAAGTTAACTTCCCACATGTTTCTGAGCTGTTTGAAAGTTGTCTCATGGCTCAACTCATCAACACAAAAAAGTTCTTATCTCAGTGCATACAATGCTTAGATAATACAAATAGTATACATTTCAATTTTACACCAAAGCTCTTACTGCAAACCTAATGGAAACACCTTAGGTTAACTTCCCACATGATTCTGAGATGTCTGAAAGTTGTTTCATACCTGTGCACATAAAGACAAAAAAGTTGATTTCTCAGTGAATAGAATGCTTTGACATAAAAGTAGTATACATTTCAATTGTATTCAAAAGTTCTGACTGCAAACCTAATGGAAACACCTTTGCTTAACTTCCCACATAGGTATGAGTAGTTTGAAATTTGTTTCATGCCTCTGTTCATCAAGACAAAAAAGTTACTTTCTCAGTGCATACTATGTTCTGACATTAAGGTGGTATACATTTCAATTTTCCAACAAAGTGCAGAGTGCAAACCAGATGGATACATATTAAGTTAACTTCCCACATGTTTCTGAGCTGTTTCAAAGTTGTCTCATGGATCTACAAATCAAGACAAAAAAGTTGTTAACTCAGGGCATAAAATGGTTAGATAATACAAGTAGTATAGATTTCAATTTTGCCTCAAAGTCCATGCTGGAAAACTAATGGAAACACCTTAGGTTAACTTCCCAAATGATTATGAGTATTTTGAAAGTTGTTTCATGGCTCCACACATCAACACAAAAAAGTTGTTTTCTCAGTGCATACAAAGCTTAGATAATACAAATAGTATGCATTTCAATTTTACACCAAAGCACTTACTGCAAACCTAATGGAAACACCTCAGGTTAACTTCCCACATGATTCTGAGATGTCTGAAAGTTGTTTCATACCTGTGCACATAAAGACAAAAAAGTTGATTTCTCAGTGAATAGAATGCTTTGACATAAAAGTAGTATACATTTCAATTGTACTCAAAAGTTCTGACTGCAAACCTAATGGAAACACCTTTGCTTAACTTCCCACATAGGTATGAGTAGTTTGAAAGTTGTTTCATGCCTCTGTTCATCAAGACAAAAAAGTTACTTTCTCAGTGCATACTATGTTCTGACATAAGGTTGTATACATTTCAGTTTTCCACCAAAGTGCAGATTGCAAACCAGAGGGATACATTTTAAGTTAACTTCCCACATGTTTCTGAGCTGTTTGAAAGTTGTCTCATGGCTCAACTCATCAACACAAAAAAGTTGTTATCTCAGTGCATACAATGCTTAGATAATACAAATAGTATGCATTTCAATTTTACACCAAAGCACTTACTGCAAACCTAATGGAAACACCTCAGGTTAACTTCCCACATGATTCTGAGATGTCTGAAAGTTGTTTCATACCTGTGCACATAAAGACAAAAAAGTTGATTTCTCAGTGAATAGAATGCTTTGACATAAAAGTAGTATACATTTCAATTGTACTCAAAAGTTCTGACTGCAAACCTAATGGAAACACCTTTGCTTAACTTCCCACATAGGTATGAGTAGTTTGAAAGTTGTTTCATGCCTCTGTTCATCAAGACAAAAAAGTTACTTTCTCAGTGCATACTATGTTCTGACATAAGGTTGTATACATTTCAGTTTTCCACCAAAGTGCAGATTGCAAACCAGAGGGATACATTTTAAGTTAACTTCCCACATGTTTCTGAGCTGTTTGAAAGTTGTCTCATGGCTCAACTCATCAACACAAAAAAGTTGTTATCTCAGTGCATACAATGCTTAGATAATACAAATAGTATGCATTTCAATTTTACACCAAAGCACTTACTGCAACCCTAATGGAAACACCTCAGGTTAACTTCCCACATGATTCTGAGATGTCTGAAAGTTGTTTCATACCTGTGCACATAAAGACAAAAAAGTTGATTTCTCAGTGAATACAATGCTTTGACATAAAAGTAGTATACATTTCAATTGTACTCAAAAGTTCTGACTGCAAACCTAATGGAAACACCTTTGCTTAACTTCCCACATAGGTATGAGTAGTTTGAAAGTTGTTTCATGCCTCTGTTCATCAAGACAAAAAATGTTACTTTCTCAGTGCATACTATGTTCTGACATAAGGTTGTATACATTTCAGTTTTCCACCAAAGTGCAGATTGCAAACCAGAGGGATACATTTTAAGTTAACTTCCCACATGTTTCTGAGCTGTTTGAAAGTTGTCTCATGGCTCAACTCATCAACACAAAAAAGTTCTTATCTCAGTGCATACAATGCTTAGATAATACAAATAGTATACATTTCAATTTTACACCAAAGCTCTTACTGCAAACCTAATGGAAACACCTTAGGTTAACTTCCCACATGATTCTGAGATGTCTGAAAGTTGTTTCATACCTGTGCACATAAAGACAAAAAAGTTGATTTCTCAGTGAATAGAATGCTTTGACATAAAAGTAGTATACATTTCAATTGTATTCAAAAGTTCTGACTGCAAACCTAATGGAAACACCTTTGCTTAACTTCCCACATAGGTATGAGTAGTTTGAAATTTGTTTCATGCCTCTGTTCATCAAGACAAAAAAGTTACTTTCTCAGTGCATACTATGTTCTGACATTAAGGTGGTATACATTTCAATTTTCCAACAAAGTGCAGAGTTAAACCAGATGGATACATATTAAGTTAACTTCCCACATGTTTCTGAGCTGTTTCAAAGTTGTCTCATGGATCTACAAATCAAGACAAAAAAGTTGTTAACTCAGGGCATAAAATGGTTAGATAATACAAATCGTATAGATTTCAATTTTGCCTCAAAGTACATGCTGGAAACCTAATGGAAACACCTTAGGTTAACTTCCCGAATGATTATGAGTATTTTGAAAGTTGTTTCATGGCTCCACACATCAACACAAAAAAGTTGTTTTCTCAGTGCTTACAAAGCTTTGAAAATACAAATACTGTACATTTCAATTTTACACCAAAGCACTTACTGCAAACCTAATGGAAACACCGTAGATTAACTTCCCACATGATTCTGAGATGTCTGAAAGTTGTTTCATACCTGTGCACATAAAGACAAAAAAGTTGATTTCTCAGTGAATAGAATGCTTTGACATAAAAGTAGTATACATTTCAATTGTACTCAAAAGTTCTGACTGCAAACCTAATGGAAACACCATTGCTTAACCTCCCACATAGGTATGAGTAGTTTGAAAGTTGTTTCATGCCTCTGTTCATCAAGACAAAAAAGTTACTTTCTCAGTGCATACTATGTTCTGACATAAGGTTGTATACATTTCAGTTTTCCACCAAAGTGCAGATTGCAAACCCGAGGGATACATTTTAAGTTAACTTCCCACATGTTTCTGAGCTGTTTGAAAGTTGTCTCATGGCTCAACTCATCAACACAAAAAAGTTGTTATCTCAGTGCATACAATGCTTAGATAATACAAATAGAATGCATTTCAATTTTACACCAAAGCACTTACTGCAAACCTAATGGAAACACCTCAGGTTAACTTCCCACATGATTCTGAAATGTCTGAAAGTTGTTTCATACCTGTGCACATAAAGATAAAAAAGTTGATTTCTCAGTGAATAGAATGCTTTGACATAAAAGTAGGATACATTTCAATTGTACTCAAAAGTTCTATCTGCAAACCTAATGGAAACACCTTTGCTTAACTTCCCACATATGTATGAGTAGTTTGAAAGTTGTTTCATGCCTCTGTTCATCAAGACAAAAAAGTTACTTTCTCAGTGCATACTATGTCCTGACATTAAGGTGGTATACATTTCAATTTTCCAACAAAGTGCAGAGTGCAAACCAGATGGATACATATTAAGTTAACTTCCCACATGTTTCTGAGCTGTTTGAAAGTTGTCTCATGGCTCAACTCATCAACACAAAAAAGTTGTTATCTCAGTGCATACAATGCTCAGATAATGCAAATAGTATGCATTTCAATTTTACACCAAAGCACTTACTGCAAACCTAATGGAAACACCTCAGGTTAACTTCCCACATGATTCTGAGATGTCTGAAAGTTGTTTCATACCTGTGCACATAAAGACAAAAAAGTTGATTTCTCAGTGAATAGAATGCTTTGACATAAAAGTAGTATACATTTCAATTGTACTCAAAAGTTCTGACTGCAAACCTAATGGAAACACCTTTGCTTAACTTCCCACATAGGTATGAGTAGTTTGAAAGTTGTTTCATGCCTCTGTTCATCAAGACAAAAAAGTTACTTTCTCAGTGCATACTATGTTCTGACATAAGGTTGTATACATTTCAGTTTTCCACCAAAGTGCAGATTGCAAACCCGAGGGATACATTTTAAGTTAACTTCCCACATGTTTCTGAGCTGTTTGAAAGTTGTCACATGGCTCAACTCATCAACACAAAAAAGTTGTTATCTCAGTGCATACAATGCTTAGATAATGCAAATAGAATGCATTTCAATTTTACACCAAAGCACTTCTGCAAACCTAATGGAAACACCTCAGGTTAACTTCCCACATGATTCTGAAATGTCTGAAAGTTGTTTCATACCTGTGCACATAAAGGCAAAAAAGTTGATTTCTCAGTGAATAGAATGCTTTGACATAAAAGTAGGATACATTTCAATTGTACTCAAAAGTTCTATCTGCAAACCTAATGGAAACACCTTTGCTTAACTTCCCACATATGTATGAGTAGTTTGAAAGTTGTTTCATGCCTCTGTTCATCAAGACAAAAAAGTTACTTTCTCAGTGCATACTATGTCCTGACATTAAGGTGGTATACATTTCAATTTTCCAACAAAGTGCAGAGTGCAAACCAGATGGATACATATTAAGTTAACTTCCCACATGTTTCTGAGCTGTTTGAAAGTTGTCTCATGGCTCAACTCATCAACACAAAAAAGTTGTTATCTCAGTGCATACAATGCTTAGATAATACAAATAGAATGCATTTCAATTTTACACCAAAGCACTTACTGCAAACCTAATGGAAACACCTCAGGTTAACTTCCCACATGATTCTGAAATGTCTGAAAGTTGTTTCATACCTGTGCACATAAAGACAAAAAAGTTGATTTCTCTGTGAATAGAATGCTTTGACATGAAAGTAGGATACATTTCAATTGTACTCAAAAGTTCTGACTGCAAACCTAATGGAAACACCTTTGCTTAACTTCCCACATAGGTATGAGTAGTTTGAAAGTTGTTTCATGCCTCTGTTCATCAAGACAAAAAAGTTACTTTCTCAGTGCATACTATGTTCTGACATTAAGGTGGTATACATTTCAATTTTCCAACAAAGTGCAGAGTGCAAACCAGATGGATACATATTAAGTGAACTTCCCACATGTTTCTGAGCTGTTTCAAAGTTGTGTCATGGATCTACAATTCAAGACAAAAAAGTTGTTAACTCAGGGCATAAAATGGTTAGATAAAACAAATAGTATAGATTTCAATTTTGCCTCAAAGTACATGCTGGAAAACTAATGGAAACACCTTAGGTTAACTTCCCAAATGATTATGAGTATTTTGAAAGTTGTTTCATGGCTCCACACATCAACACAAAAAAGTTGTTTTCTCAGTGCATACAAAGCTTAGATAATACAAATACTATGCATTTCAATTTTACACCAAAGCACTTACTGCAAACCTAATGGAAACACCTCAGGTTAACTTCCCACATGATTCTGAGATGTCTGAAAGTTGTTTCATACCTGTGCACATAAAGACAAAAAAGTTGATTTCTCAGTGAATAGAATGCTTTGACATAAAAGTAGTATACATTTCAATTGTACTCAAAAGTTCTGAGTGCAAACCTAATGGAAACACCTTTGCTTAACTTCCCACATAGGTATGAGTAGTTTGAAAGTTGTTTCATGCCTCTGTTCATCAAGACAAAAAAGTTACTTTCTCAGTGCATGCTATGTTCTGACATAAGGTTGTATACATTTCAGTTTTCCACCAAAGTGCAGAATGCAAACCCGAGGGAGACATATTAAGTTAACTTCCCACATGTTTCTGAGCTGTTTGAAAGTTGTCTCATGGCTCCACTCATCAACACAAAAAAGTTGTTATCTCAGTGCATACAATGCTTAGATAATACAAATAGTATGCATTTCAATTTGACACCAAAGCACTTACTGCAAACCTAATGGAAACACCTCAGGTTAACTTCCCACATGATTCTGAGATGTCTGAAAGTTGTTTCATACCTGTGCACATAAAGACAAAAAAGTTGATTTCTCAGTGAATACAATGCTTTGACATAAAAGTAGTATACATTTCAATTGTACTCAAAAGTTCTGACTGCAAACCTAATGGAAACACCTTTGCTTAACTTCCCACATAGGTATGAGTAGTTTGAAAGTTGTTTCATGCCTCTGTTCATCAAGACAAAAAATGTTACTTTCTCAGTGCATACTATGTTCTGACATAAGGTTGTATACATTTCAGTTTTCCACCAAAGTGCAGATTGCAAACCAGAGGGATACATTTTAAGTTAACTTCCCACATGTTTCTGAGCTGTTTGAAAGTTGTCTCATGGCTCAACTCATCAACACAAAAAAGTTCTTATCTCAGTGCATACAATGCTTAGATAATACAAATAGTATACATTTCAATTTTACACCAAAGCTCTTACTGCAAACCTAATGGAAACACCTTAGGTTAACTTCCCACATGATTCTGAGATGTCTGAAAGTTGTTTCATACCTGTGCACATAAAGACAAAAAAGTTGATTTCTCAGTGAATAGAATGCTTTGACATAAAAGTAGTATACATTTCAATTGTATTCAAAAGTTCTGACTGCAAACCTAATGGAAACACCTTTGCTTAACTTCCCACATAGGTATGAGTAGTTTGAAATTTGTTTCATGCCTCTGTTCATCAAGACAAAAAAGTTACTTTCTCAGTGCATACTATGTTCTGACATTAAGGTGGTATACATTTCAATTTTCCAACAAAGTGCAGAGTGCAAACCAGATGGATACATATTAAGTTAACTTCCCACATGTTTCTGAGCTGTTTCAAAGTTGTCTCATGGATCTACAAATCAAGACAAAAAAGTTGTTAACTCAGGGCATAAAATGGTTAGATAATACAAGTAGTATAGATTTCAATTTTGCCTCAAAGTCCATGCTGGAAAACTAATGGAAACACCTTAGGTTAACTTCCCAAATGATTATGAGTATTTTGAAAGTTGTTTCATGGCTCCACACATCAACACAAAAAAGTTGTTTTCTCAGTGCATACAAAGCTTAGATAATACAAATAGTATGCATTTCAATTTTACACCAAAGCACTTACTGCAAACCTAATGGAAACACCTCAGGTTAACTTCCCACATGATTCTGAGATGTCTGAAAGTTGTTTCATACCTGTGCACATAAAGACAAAAAAGTTGATTTCTCAGTGAATAGAATGCTTTGACATAAAAGTAGTATACATTTCAATTGTACTCAAAAGTTCTGACTGCAAACCTAATGGAAACACCTTTGCTTAACTTCCCACATAGGTATGAGTAGTTTGAAAGTTGTTTCATGCCTCTGTTCATCAAGACAAAAAAGTTACTTTCTCAGTGCATACTATGTTCTGACATAAGGTTGTATACATTTCAGTTTTCCACCAAAGTGCAGATTGCAAACCAGAGGGATACATTTTAAGTTAACTTCCCACATGTTTCTGAGCTGTTTGAAAGTTGTCTGATGGCTCAACTCATCAACACAAAAAAGTTGTTATCTCAGTGCATACAATGCTTAGATAATACAAATAGTATGCATTTCAATTTTACACCAAAGCACTTACTGCAACCCTAATGGAAACACCTCAGGTTAACTTCCCACATGATTCTGAAATGTCTGAAAGTTGTTTCATACCTGTGCACATAAAGACAAAAAAGTTGATTTCTCAGTGAATAGATTGCTTTGACATAAAAGTAGGATACATTTCAATTGTACTCAAAAGTTCTGACTGCAAACCTAATGGAAACACCTTTGCTTAACTTCCCACATAGGTATGAGTAGTTTGAAAGTTGTTTCATGCCTCTGTTCATCAAGACAAAAAAGTTACTTTCTCAGTGCATACTATGTTCTGACATTAAGGTGGTATACATTTCAATTTTCCAACAAAGTGCAGAGTGCTAACCAGATGGATACATATTAAGTGAACTTCCCACATGTTTCTGAGCTGTTTCAAAGTTGTGTCATGGATCTACAATTCAAGACAAAAAAGTTGTTAACTCAGGGCATAAAATGGTTAGATAAAACAAATAGTATAGATTTCAATTTTGCCTCAAAGTACATGCTGGAAAACTAATGGAAACACCTTAGGTTAACTTCCCAAATGATTATGAGTATTTTGAAAGTTGTTTCATGGCTCCACACATCAACACAAAAAAGTTGTTTTGTCAGTGCATACAAAGCTTAGATAATACAAATACTATGCATTTCAATTTTACACCAAAGCACTTACTGCAAACCTAATGGAAACACCTCAGGTTAACTTCCCACATGATTCTGAGATGTCTGAAAGTTGTTTCATACCTGTGCACATAAAGACAAAAAAGTTGATTTCTCAGTGAATAGAATGCTTTGACATAAAAGTAGTATACATTTCAATTGTACTCAAAAGTTCTGACTGCAAACCTAATGGAAACACCTTTGCTTAACTTCCCACATAGGTATGAGTAGTTTGAAAGTTGTTTCATGCCTCTGTTCATCAAGACAAAAAATGTTACTTTCTCAGTGCATACTATGTTCTGACATAAGGTTGTATACATTTCAGTTTTCCACCAAAGTGCAGATTGCAAACCAGAGGGATACATTTTAAGTTAACTTCCCACATGTTTCTGAGCTGTTTGAAAGTTGTCTCATGGCTCAACTCATCAACACAAAAAAGTTCTTATCTCAGTGCATACAATGCTTAGATAATACAAATAGTATACATTTCAATTTTACACCAAAGCTCTTACTGCAAACCTAATGGAAACACCTTAGGTTAACTTCCCACATGATTCTGAGATGTCTGAAAGTTGTTTCATACCTGTGCACATAAAGACAAAAAAGTTGATTTCTCAGTGAATAGAATGCTTTGACATAAAAGTAGTATACATTTCAATTGTATTCAAAAGTTCTGACTGCAAACCTAATGGAAACACCTTTGCTTAACTTCCCACATAGGTATGAGTAGTTTGAAATTTGTTTCATGCCTCTGTTCATCAAGACAAAAAAGTTACTTTCTCAGTGCATACTATGTTCTGACATTAAGGTGGTATACATTTCAATTTTCCAACAAAGTGCAGAGTTAAACCAGATGGATACATATTAAGTTAACTTCCCACATGTTTCTGAGCTGTTTCAAAGTTGTCTCATGGATCTACAAATCAAGACAAAAAAGTTGTTAACTCAGGGCATAAAAAGGTTAGATAATACAAATCGTATAGATTTCAATTTTGCCTCAAAGTACATGCTGGAAACCTAATGGAAACACCTTAGGTTAACTTCCCGAATGATTATGAGTATTTTGAAAGTTGTTTCATGGCTCCACACATCAACACAAAAAAGTTGTTTTCTCAGTGCTTACAAAGCTTTGAAAATACAAATACTGTACATTTCAATTTTACACCAAAGCACTTACTGCAAACCTAATGGAAACACCGTAGATTAACTTCCCACATGATTCTGAGATGTCTGAAAGTTGTTTCATACCTGTGCACATAAAGACAAAAAAGTTGATTTCTCAGTGAATAGAATGCTTTGACATAAAAGTAGTATACATTTCAATTGTACTCAAAAGTTCTATCTGCAAACCTAATGGAAACACCTTTGCTTAACTTCCCACATATGTATGAGTAGTTTGAAAGTTGTTTCATGCCTCTGTTCATCAAGACAAAAAAGTTACTTTCTCAGTGCATACTATGTCCTGACATTAAGTTGGTATATATTTCAATTTTCCAACAAAGTGCAGAGTGCAAACCAGATGGATACATATTAAGTTAACTTCCCACATGTTTCTGAGCTGTTTGAAAGTTGTCTCATGGCTCAACTCATCAACACAAAAAAGTTGTTATCTCAGTGCATACAATGCTCAGATAATGCAAATAGTATGCATTTCAATTTTACACCAAAGCACTTACTGCAAACCTAATGGAAACACCTCAGGTTAACTTCCCACATGATTCTGAGATGTCTGAAAGTTGTTTCATACCTGTGCACATAAAGACAAAAAAGTTGATTTCTCAGTGAATAGAATGCTTTGACATAAAAGTAGTATACATTTCAATTGTACTCAAAAGTTCTGACTGCAAACCTAATGGAAACACCATTGCTTAACCTCCCACATAGGTATGAGTAGTTTGAAAGTTGTTTCATGCCTCTGTTCATCAAGACAAAAAAGTTACTTTCTCAGTGCATACTATGTTCTGACATAAGGTTGTATACATTTCAGTTTTCCACCAAAGTGCAGATTGCAAACCCGAGGGATACATTTTAAGTTAACTTCCCACATGTTTCTGAGCTGTTTGAAAGTTGTCTCATGGCTCAACTCATCAACACAAAAAAGTTGTTATCTCAGTGCATACAATGCTTAGATAATACAAATAGAATGCATTTCAATTTTACACCAAAGCACTTACTGCAAACCTAATGGAAACACCTCAGGTTAACTTCCCACATGATTCTGAAATGTCTGAAAGTTGTTTCATACCTGTGCACATAAAGATAAAAAAGTTGATTTCTCAGTGAATAGAATGCTTTGACATAAAAGTAGGATACATTTCAATTGTACTCAAAAGTTCTATCTGCAAACCTAATGGAAACACCTTTGCTTAACTTCCCACATATGTATGAGTAGTTTGAAAGTTGTTTCATGCCTCTGTTCATCAAGACAAAAAAGTTACTTTCTCAGTGCATACTATGTCCTGACATTAAGGTGGTATACATTTCAATTTTCCAACAAAGTGCAGAGTGCAAACCAGATGGATACATATTAAGTTAACTTCCCACATGTTTCTGAGCTGTTTGAAAGTTGTCTCATGGCTCAACTCATCAACACAAAAAAGTTGTTATCTCAGTGCATACAATGCTCAGATAATGCAAATAGTATGCATTTCAATTTTACACCAAAGCACTTACTGCAAACCTAATGGAAACACCTCAGGTTAACTTCCCACATGATTCTGAGATGTCTGAAAGTTGTTTCATACCTGTGCACATAAAGACAAAAAAGTTGATTTCTCAGTGAATAGAATGCTTTGACATAAAAGTAGTATACATTTCAATTGTACTCAAAAGTTCTGACTGCAAACCTAATGGAAACACCTTTGCTTAACTTCCCACATAGGTATGAGTAGTTTGAAAGTTGTTTCATGCCTCTGTTCATCAAGACAAAAAAGTTACTTTCTCAGTGCATACTATGTTCTGACATAAGGTTGTATACATTTCAGTTTTCCACCAAAGTGCAGATTGCAAACCCGAGGGATACATTTTAAGTTAACTTCCCACATGTTTCTGAGCTGTTTGAAAGTTGTCACATGGCTCAACTCATCAACACAAAAAAGTTGTTATCTCAGTGCATACAATGCTTAGATAATACAAATAGAATGCATTTCAATTTTACACCAAAGCACTTCTGCAAACCTAATGGAAACACCTCAGGTTAACTTCCCACATGATTCTGAAATGTCTGAAAGTTGTTTCATACCTGTGCACATAAAGGCAAAAAAGTTGATTTCTCAGTGAATAGAATGCTTTGACATAAAAGTAGGATACATTTCAATTGTACTCAAAAGTTCTATCTGCAAACCTAATGGAAACACCTTTGCTTAACTTCCCACATATGTATGAGTAGTTTGAAAGTTGTTTCATGCCTCTGTTCATCAAGACAAAAAAGTTACTTTCTCAGTGCATACTATGTCCTGACATTAAGGTGGTATACATTTCAATTTTCCAACAAAGTGCAGAGTGCAAACCAGATGGATACATATTAAGTTAACTTCCCACATGTTTCTGAGCTGTTTGAAAGTTGTCTCATGGCTCAACTCATCAACACAAAAAAGTGTTATCTCAGTGCATACAATGCTTAGATAATACAAATAGAATGCATTTCAATTTTACACCAAAGCACTTACTGCAAACCTAATGGAAACACCTCAGGTTAACTTCCCACATGATTCTGAAATGTCTGAAAGTTGTTTCATACCTGTGCACATAAAGACAAAAAAGTTGATTTCTCTGTGAATAGAATGCTTTGACATGAAAGTAGGATACATTTCAATTGTACTCAAAAAGTTCTGACTGCAAACCTAATGGAAACACCTTTGCTTAACTTCCCACATAGGTATGAGTAGTTTGAAAGTTGTTTCATGCCTCTGTTCATCAAGACAAAAAAGTTACTTTCTCAGTGCATACTATGTTCTGACATTAAGGTGGTATACATTTCAATTTTCCAACAAAGTGCAGAGTGCAAACCAGATGGATACATATTAAGTGAACTTCCCACATGTTTCTGAGCTGTTTCAAAGTTGTGTCATGGATCTACAATTCAAGACAAAAAAGTTGTTAACTCAGGGCATAAAATGGTTAGATAAAACAAATAGTATAGATTTCAATTTTGCCTCAAAGTACATGCTGGAAAACTAATGGAAACACCTTAGGTTAACTTCCCAAATGATTATGAGTATTTTGAAAGTTGTTTCATGGCTCCACACATCAACACAAAAAAGTTGTTTTCTCAGTGCATACAAAGCTTAGATAATACAAATACTATGCATTTCAATTTTACACCAAAGCACTTACTGCAAACCTAATGGAAACACCTCAGGTTAACTTCCCACATGATTCTGAGATGTCTGAAAGTTGTTTCATACCTGTGCACATAAAGACAAAAAAGTTGATTTCTCAGTGAATAGAATGCTTTGACATAAAAGTAGTATACATTTCAATTGTACTCAAAAGTTCTGAGTGCAAACCTAATGGAAACACCTTTGCTTAACGTCCCACATAGGTATGAGTAGTTTGAAAGTTGTTTCATGCCTCTGTTCATCAAGACAAAAAAGTTACTTTCTCAGTGCATGCTATGTTCTGACATAAGGTTGTATACATTTCAGTTTTCCACCAAAGTGCAGAATGCAAACCCGAGGGAGACATATTAAGTTAACTTCCCACATGTTTCTGAGCTGTTTGAAAGTTGTCTCATGGCTCCACTCATCAACACAAAAAAGTTGTTATCTCAGTGCATACAATGCTTAGATAATACAAATAGTATGCATTTCAATTTGACACCAAAGCACTTACTGCAAACCTAATGGAAACACCTCAGGTTAACTTCCCACATGATTCTGAGATGTCTGAAAGTTGTTTCATACCTGTGCACATAAAGACAAAAAAGTTGATTTCTCAGTGAATACAATGCTTTGACATAAAAGTAGTATACATTTCAATTGTACTCAAAAGTTCTGACTGCAAACCTAATGGAAACACCTTTGCTTAACTTCCCACATAGGTATGAGTAGTTTGAAAGTTGTTTCATGCCTCTGTTCATCAAGACAAAAAATGTTACTTTCTCAGTGCATACTATGTTCTGACATAAGGTTGTATACATTTCAGTTTTCCACCAAAGTGCAGATTGCAAACCAGAGGGATACATTTTAAGTTAACTTCCCACATGTTTCTGAGCTGTTTGAAAGTTGTCTCATGGCTCAACTCATCAACACAAAAAAGTTCTTATCTCAGTGCATACAATGCTTAGATAATACAAATAGTATACATTTCAATTTTACACCAAAGCTCTTACTGCAAACCTAATGGAAACACCTTAGGTTAACTTCCCACATGATTCTGAGATGTCTGAAAGTTGTTTCATACCTGTGCACATAAAGACAAAAAAGTTGATTTCTCAGTGAATAGAATGCTTTGACATAAAAGTAGTATACATTTCAATTGTATTCAAAAGTTCTGACTGCAAACCTAATGGAAACACCTTTGCTTAACTTCCCACATAGGTATGAGTAGTTTGAAATTTGTTTCATGCCTCTGTTCATCAAGACAAAAAAGTTACTTTCTCAGTGCATACTATGTTCTGACATTAAGGTGGTATACATTTCAATTTTCCAACAAAGTGCAGAGTGCAAACCAGATGGATACATATTAAGTTAACTTCCCACATGTTTCTGAGCTGTTTCAAAGTTGTCTCATGGATCTACAAATCAAGACAAAAAAGTTGTTAACTCAGGGCATAAAATGGTTAGATAATACAAGTAGTATAGATTTCAATTTTGCCTCAAAGTCCATGCTGGAAAACTAATGGAAACACCTTAGGTTAACTTCCCAAATGATTATGAGTATTTTGAAAGTTGTTTCATGGCTCCACACATCAACACAAAAAAGTTGTTTTCTCAGTGCATACAAAGCTTAGATAATACAAATAGTATGCATTTCAATTTTACACCAAAGCACTTACTGCAAACCTAATGGAAACACCTCAGGTTAACTTCCCACATGATTCTGAGATGTCTGAAAGTTGTTTCATACCTGTGCACATAAAGACAAAAAAGTTGATTTCTCAGTGAATAGAATGCTTTGACATAAAAGTAGTATACATTTCAATTGTACTCAAAAGTTCTGACTGCAAACCTAATGGAAACACCTTTGCTTAACTTCCCACATAGGTATGAGTAGTTTGAAAGTTGTTTCATGCCTCTGTTCATCAAGACAAAAAAGTTACTTTCTCAGTGCATACTATGTTCTGACATAAGGTTGTATACATTTCAGTTTTCCACCAAAGTGCAGATTGCAAACCAGAGGGATACATTTTAAGTTAACTTCCCACATGTTTCTGAGCTGTTTGAAAGTTGTCTCATGGCTCAACTCATCAACACAAAAAAGTTGTTATCTCAGTGCATACAATGCTTAGATAATACAAATAGTATGCATTTCAATTTTACACCAAAGCACTTACTGCAACCCTAATGGAAACACCTCAGGTTAACTTCCCACATGATTCTGAAATGTCTGAAAGTTGTTTCATACCTGTGCACATAAAGACAAAAAAGTTGATTTCTCAGTGAATAGATTGCTTTGACATAAAAGTAGGATACATTTCAATTGTACTCAAAAGTTCTGACTGCAAACCTAATGGAAACACCTTTGCTTAACTTCCCACATAGGTATGAGTAGTTTGAAAGTTGTTTCATGCCTCTGTTCATCAAGACAAAAAAGTTACTTTCTCAGTGCATACTATGTTCTGACATTAAGGTGGTATACATTTCAATTTTCCAACAAAGTGCAGAGTGCTAACCAGATGGATACATATTAAGTGAACTTCCCACATGTTTCTGAGCTGTTTCAAAGTTGTGTCATGGATCTACAATTCAAGACAAAAAAGTTGTTAACTCAGGGCATAAAATGGTTAGATAAAACAAATAGTATAGATTTCAATTTTGCCTCAAAGTACATGCTGGAAAACTAATGGAAACACCTTAGGTTAACTTCCCAAATGATTATGAGTATTTTGAAAGTTGTTTCATGGCTCCACACATCAACACAAAAAAGTTGTTTTGTCAGTGCATACAAAGCTTAGATAATACAAATACTATGCATTTCAATTTTACACCAAAGCACTTACTGCAAACCTAATGGAAACACCTCAGGTTAACTTCCCACATGATTCTGAGATGTCTGAAAGTTGTTTCATACCTGTGCACATAAAGACAAAAAAGTTGATTTCTCAGTGAATACAATGCTTTGACATAAAAGTAGTATACATTTCAATTGTACTCAAAAGTTCTGACTGCAAACCTAATGGAAACACCTTTGCTTAACTTCCCACATAGGTATGAGTAGTTTGAAAGTTGTTTCATGCCTCTGTTCATCAAGACAAAAAATGTTACTTTCTCAGTGCATACTATGTTCTGACATAAGGTTGTATACATTTCAGTTTTCCACCAAAGTGCAGATTGCAAACCAGAGGGATACATTTTAAGTTAACTTCCCACATGTTTCTGAGCTGTTTGAAAGTTGTCTCATGGCTCAACTCATCAACACAAAAAAGTTCTTATCTCAGTGCATACAATGCTTAGATAATACAAATAGTATACATTTCAATTTTACACCAAAGCTCTTACTGCAAACCTAATGGAAACACCTTAGGTTAACTTCCCACATGATTCTGAGATGTCTGAAAGTTGTTTCATACCTGTGCACATAAAGACAAAAAAGTTGATTTCTCAGTGAATAGAATGCTTTGACATAAAAGTAGTATACATTTCAATTGTATTCAAAAGTTCTGACTGCAAACCTAATGGAAACACCTTTGCTTAACTTCCCACATAGGTATGAGTAGTTTGAAATTTGTTTCATGCCTCTGTTCATCAAGACAAAAAAGTTACTTTCTCAGTGCATACTATGTTCTGACATTAAGGTGGTATACATTTCAATTTTCCAACAAAGTGCAGAGTTAAACCAGATGGATACATATTAAGTTAACTTCCCACATGTTTCTGAGCTGTTTCAAAGTTGTCTCATGGATCTACAAATCAAGACAAAAAAGTTGTTAACTCAGGGCATAAAAAGGTTAGATAATACAAATCGTATAGATTTCAATTTTGCCTCAAAGTACATGCTGGAAACCTAATGGAAACACCTTAGGTTAACTTCCCGAATGATTATGAGTATTTTGAAAGTTGTTTCATGGCTCCACACATCAACACAAAAAAGTTGTTTTCTCAGTGCTTACAAAGCTTTGAAAATACAAATACTGTACATTTCAATTTTACACCAAAGCACTTACTGCAAACCTAATGGAAACTACGTAGATTAACTTCCCACATGATTCTGAGATGTCTGAAAGTTGTTTCATACCTGTGCACATAAAGACAAAAAAGTTGATTTCTCAGTGAATAGAATGCTTTGACATAAAAATAGTATACATTTCAATTGTACTCAAAAGTTCTGACTGCAAACCTAATGGAAACACATTTGCTTAACTTCCCACATAGGTATGAGTAGTTTGAAAGTTGTTTCATGCCTCTGTTCATCAAGACAAAAAAGTTACTTTCTCAGTGCATACTATGTCCTGACATTAAGTTGGTATATATTTCAATTTTCCAACAAAGTGCAGAGTGCAAACCAGATGGATACATATTAAGTTAACTTCCCACATGTTTCTGAGCTGTTTGAAAGTTGTCTCATGGCTCAACTCATCAACACAAAAAAGTTGTTATCTCAGTGCATACAATGCTCAGATAATGCAAATAGTATGCATTTCAATTTTACACCAAAGCACTTACTGCAAACCTAATGGAAACACCTCAGGTTAACTTCCCACATGATTCTGAGATGTCTGAAAGTTGTTTCATACCTGTGCACATAAAGACAAAAAAGTTGATTTCTCAGTGAATAGAATGCTTTGACATAAAAGTAGTATACATTTCAATTGTACTCAAAAGTTCTGACTGCAAACCTAATGGAAACACCATTGCTTAACCTCCCACATAGGTATGAGTAGTTTGAAAGTTGTTTCATGCCTCTGTTCATCAAGACAAAAAAGTTACTTTCTCAGTGCATACTATGTTCTGACATAAGGATGTATACATTTCAGTTTTCCACCAAAGTGCAGATTGCAAACCCGAGGGATACATTTTAAGTTAACTTCCCACATGTTTCTGAGCTGTTTGAAAGTTGTCTCATGGCTCAACTCATCAACACAAAAAAGTTGTTATCTCAGTGCATACAATGCTTAGATAATACAAATAGAATGCATTTCAATTTTACACCAAAGCACTTACTGCAAACCTAATGGAAACACCTCAGGTTAACTTCCCACATGATTCTGAAATGTCTGAAAGTTGTTTCATACCTGTGCACATAAAGACAAAAAAGTTGATTTCTCAGTGAATAGAATGCTTTGACATAAAAGTAGGATACATTTCAATTGTACTCAAAAGTTCTATCTGCAAACCTAATGGAAACACCTTTGCTTAACTTCCCACATATGTATGAGTAGTTTGAAAGTTGTTTCATGCCTCTGTTCATCAAGACAAAAAAGTTACTTTCTCAGTGCATACTATGTCCTGACATTAAGGTGGTATACATTTCAATTTTCCAACAAAGTGCAGAGTGCAAACCAGATGGATACATATTAAGTTAAGTTCCCACATGTTTCTGAGCTGTTTGAAAGTTGTCTCATGGCTCAACTCATCAACACAAAAAAGTTGTTATCTCAGTGCATACAATGCTCAGATAATGCAAATAGTATGCATTTCAATTTTACACCAAAGCACTTACTGCAAACCTAATGGAAACACCTCAGGTTAACTTCCCACATGATTCTGAGATGTCTGAAAGTTGTTTCATACCTGTGCACATAAAGACAAAAAAGTTGATTTCTCAGTGAATAGAATGCTTTGACATAAAAGTAGTATACATTTCAATTGTACTCAAAAGTTCTGACTGCAAACCTAATGGAAACACCTTTGCTTAACTTCCCACATAGGTATGAGTAGTTTGAAAGTTGTTTCATGCCTCTGTTCATCAAGACAAAAAAGTTACTTTCTCAGTGCATACTATGTTCTGACATAAGGTTGTATACATTTCAGTTTTCCACCAAAGTGCAGATTGCAAACCCGAGGGATACATTTTAAGTTAACTTCCCACATGTTTCTGAGCTGTTTGAAAGTTGTCTCATGGCTCAACTCATCAACACAAAAAAGTTGTTATCTCAGTGCATACAATGCTTAGATAATACAAATAGAATGCATTTCAATTTTACACCAAAGCACTTACTGCAAACCTAATGGAAACACCTCAGGTTAACTTCCCACATGATTCTGAAATGTCTGAAAGTTGTTTCATACCTGTGCACATAAAGGCAAAAAAGTTGATTTCTCAGTGAATAGAATGCTTTGACATAAAAGTAGGATACATTTCAATTGTACTCAAAAGTTCTATCTGCAAACCTAATGGAAACACCTTTGCTTAACTTCCCACATATGTATGAGTAGTTTGAAAGTTGTTTCATGCCTCTGTTCATCAAGACAAAAAAGTTACTTTCTCAGTGCATACTATGTCCTGACATTAAGGTGGTATACATTTCAATTTTCCAACAAAGTGCAGAGTGCAAACCAGATGGATACATATTAAGTTAACTTCCCACATGTTTCTGAGCTGTTTGAAAGTTGTCTCATGGCTCAACTCATCAACACAAAAAAGTTGTTATCTCAGTGCATACAATGCTTAGATAATGCAAATAGTATGCATTTCAATTTTACACCAAAGCACTTACTGCAAACCTAATGGAAACACCTCAGGTTAACTTAACACATGATTCTGAGATGTCTGAAAGTTGTTTCATACCTGTGCACATAAAGACAAAAAAGTTGATTTCTCAGTGAATAGAATGCTTTGACATAAAAGTAGTATACATTTCAATTGTACTCAAAAGTTCTATCTGGAAACCTAATGGAAACACCTTTGCTTAACTTCCCACATATATATGAGTAGTTTGAAAGTTGTTTCATGCCTCTGTTCATCAAGACAAAAAAGTTACTTTCTCAGTGCATACTATGTCCTGACATTAAGGTGGTATACATTTCAATTTTCCAACAAAGTGCAGAGTGCAAACCAGATGGATACATATTAAGTTAACTTCCCACATGTTTCTGAGCTGTTTGAAAGTTGTCTCATGGCTCCACTCATCAACACAAAAAAGTTGTTATCTCAGTGCATACAATGCTTAGATAATACAAATAGAATGCATTTCAATTTTACACCAAAGCACTTACTGCAAACCTAATGGAAACACCTCAGGTTAACTTCCCACATGATTCTGAGATGTCTGAAAGTTGCTTCATACCTGTGCACATAAAGACAAAAAAGTTGATTTCTCAGTGAATAGAATGCTTTGACATAAAAGTAGTATACATTTCAATTGTACTCAAAAGTTCTGACTGCAAACCTAATGGAAACACCTTTGTTTAACTTCCCACATAGGTATGAGTAGTTTGAAAGTTGTTTTATGCTGCTATTTATCAAGACAAAAAAGTTACTTTCTCAGTGCATACTATGTTCTGACATAAGGTTGTATACATTTCAGTTTTCCACCAAAGTGCAGTTTGCAAACCCGAGGGATACATTTTAAGTTAACTTCCCACATGTTTCTGAGCTGTTTCAAAGTTGTCTCATGGATCTACAAATCAAGACAAAAAAGTTGTTAACTCAGGGCATAAAATGGTTAGATAATACAAATAGTATAGATTTCAATTTTGCCTCAAAGTACATGCTGGAAAACTAATGGAAACACCTTAGGTTAACTTCCCGAATGATTATGAGTATTTTGAAAGTTGTTTCATGGCTCCACAGATCAACACAAAAAAGTTGTTTTCTCAGTGCTTACAAAGCTTTGAAAATACAAATACTGTACATTTCAATTTTACACCAAAGCACTTACTGCAAACCTAGTGGAAACACCTTAGGTTAACTTCCCACATGATTCTGAGATGTCTGAAAGTTGTTTCATACCTGTGCACATAAAGACAAAAAAGTTGATTTCTCAGTGAATAGAATGCTTTGACATAAAAGTAGTATACATTTCAATTGTACTCAAAAGTTCTGACTGCAAACCTAATGGAAACACCTTTGCTTAACTTCCCACATAGGTATGAGTAGTTTGAAAGTTGTTTCATGCCTCTGTTCATCAAGACAAAAAAGTTACTTTCTCAGTGCATACTATGTTCTGACATAAGGTTGTATACATTTCAGTTTTCCACCAAAGTGCAGATTGCAAACCAGAGGGATACATTTTAAGTTAACTTCCCACATGTTTCTGAGCTGTTTGAAAGTTGTCTCATGGCTCAACTCATCAACACAAAAAAGTTGTTATCTCAGTGCATACAATGCTTAGATAATACAAATAGTATGCATTTCAATTTTACACCAAAGCACTTACTGCAAACCTAATGGAAACACCTCAGGTTAACTTCCCACATGATTCTGAAATGTCTGAAAGTTGTTTCATACCTGTGTACATAAAGACAAAAAAGTTGATTTCTCAGTGAATAGAATGCTTTGACATAAAAGTAGCATACATTTCAATTGTACTCAAAAGTTCTGACTGCAAACCTAATGGAAACACCTTTGCTTAACTTCCCACATAGGTATGAGTAGTTTGAAAGTTGTTTCATGCCTCTGTTCATCAAGACAAAAAAGTTACTTTCTCAGTGCATACTATGTTCTGACATTAAGGTGGTATACATTTCAATTTTCCAACAAAGTGCAGAGTGCAAACCAGATGGATACATATTAAGTTAACTTCCCACATGTTTCTGAGCTGTTTCAAAGTTGTCTCATGGATCTACAAATCAAGACAAAAACGTTGTTAACTCAGGGCATAAAATGGTTAGATAATACAAACAGTATAGATTTCAATTTTGCCTCAAAGTACATGCTGGAAAACTAATGGAAACACCTTAGGTTAACTTTCCAAATGATTATGAGTATTTTGAAAGTTGTTTCATGGCTCCACACATCAACACAAAAAAGTTGTTTTCTCAGTGCATACAAAGCTTTGAAAATACAAATACTGTACATTTCAATTTCACACCAAAGCACTTACTGCAAACCTAGTGGAAACACCTTAGGTTAACTTCCCACATGATTCTGAGATGTCTGAAAGTTGTTTCATACCTGTGCACATAAAGACAAAAAATGTTGATTTCTCAGTGAATAGAATGCTTTGACATAAAAGTAGTATACATTTCAATTGTACTCAAAAGTTCTGACTGCAAACCTAATGGAAACACCTTTGCTTAACTTCCCACATAGGTATGAGTAGTTTGAAAGTTGTTTCATGCCTCTGTTCATCAAGACAAAAAAGTTACTTTCTCGGTGCATACTATGTTCTGACATAAGGTTGTATACATTTCAGTTTTCCACCAAAGTGCAGATTGCAAACCAGAGGGATACATTTTAAGTTAACTTCCCACATGTTTCTGAGCTGTTTGAAAGTTGTCTCATGGATCTACAAATCAAGACAAAAAAGTTGTTAACTCAGGGCATAAAATGGTTAGATAATACAAATAGTAGAGATTTCAATTTTGCCTCAAAGTACATGCTGGAAAACTAATGGAAACACCTTAGGTTAACTTCCCGAATGATTATGAGTATTTTGAAAGTTGTTTCATGGCTCCACACATCAACACAAAAAAGTTGTTTTCTCAGTGCATACAAAGCTTTGAAAATACAAATACTGTACATTTCAATTTTACACCAAAGCACTTACTGCAAACCTAATGGCAACACCTTAGGTTAACTTCCCACATGATTCTGAGATGTCTGAAAGTTGTTTCATACCTGTGCACATAAAGACAAAAAAGTTGATTTCTCAGTGAATAGAATGCTTTGACATAAAAGTAGTATACATTTCAATTGTACTCAAAAGTTCTGACTGCAAACCTAATGGAAACACCTTTGCTTAACTTCCCACATAGGTATGAGTAGTTTGAAAGTTGTTTCATGCCGCTATTCATCAAGACAAAAAAGTTACTTTCTCAGTGCATACTATGTTCTGACATAAGGTTGTATACATTTCAGTTTTCCACCAAAGTGCAGATTGCAAACCCGAGGGATACATTTTAAGTTAACTTCCCACATGTTTCTGAGCTGTTTGCAAGTTGTCTCATGGCTGAACTCATCAACACAAAAAAGTTGTTTTCTCAGTGCTTACAAAGCTTTGAAAATACAAATACTGTACATTTGAATTTTACACCAAAGCACTTACTGCAAACCTAATGGAAACACCTTAGGTTAACTTCCCACATGACTCTGAGATGTCTGAAAGTTGTTTCATACCTGTGCACATAAAGACAAAAAAGTTGATTTCTCAGTGAATAGAATGCTTTGACATAAAAGTAGTATACATTTCAATTGTACTCAAAAGTTCTATCTGCAAACCTAATGGAAACACCTTTGCTTAACTTCCCACATATGTATGAGTAGTTTGAAAGTTGTTTCATGCCTCTGCTCATCAAGACAAAAAAGTTACTTTCTCAGTGCATTCTATGTCCTGACATTAAGGTGGTATACATTTCAATTTTCCAACAAAGTGCAGAGTGCAAATCAGATGGATACATATTAAGTTAACTTCCCACATGTTTCTGAGCTGTTTGAAAGTTGTCTCATGGCTCCACTCATCAACACAAAAAAGTTGTTATCTCAGTGCATACAATGCTTAGATAATACAAATAGTATGCATTTCAATTTTACACCAAAGCACTTACTGCAAACCTAATTGAAACACTTCAGGTTAACTTCCCACATGACTCTGAGATGTCTGAAAGTTGCTTCATACCTGTGCACATAAAGACAAAAAAGTTGATTTCTCAGTGAATAGAATGCTTTGACATAAAAGTAGTATACATTTCAATTGTACTAAAAAGTTCTGACTGCAAACCTAATGGAAACACGTTTGCTTAACTTCCCACATAGGTATGAGTAGTTTGAAAGTTGTTTCATGCCTCTGTTCATCAAGACAAAAAAGTTACTTTCTCAGTGCATACTATGTTCTGACATAAGGTTGTCTACATTTCAGTTTTCCACCAAAGTGCAGATTGCAAACCAGAGGGATACATTTTAAGTTAACTTCCCACATGTTTCTGAGCTGTTTGAAAGTTGTCTCATGGATCTACAAATCAAGACAAAAAAGTTGTTAACTCAGGGCATAAAACGGTTAGATAATACAAATAGTAGAGATTTCAATTTTGCCTCAAAGTACATGCTGGAAAACTAATGGAAACACCTTAGGTTAACTTCCCGAATGATTATGAGTATTTTGAAAGTTGTTTCATGGCTCCACACATCAACACAAAAAAGTTGTTTTCTCAGTGCATACAAAGCTTTGAAAATACAAATACTGTACATTTCAATTTTACACCAAAGCACTTACTGCAAACCTAATGGCAACACCTTAGGTTAACTTCCCACATGATTCTGAGATGTCTGAAAGTTGTTTCATACCTGTGCACATAAAGACAAAAAAGTTGATTTCTCAGTGAATAGAATGCTTTGACATAAAAGTAGTATACATTTCAATTGTACTCAAAAGTTCTATCTGCAAACCTAATGGAAACACCTTTGCTTAACTTCCCACATATATATGAGTAGTTTGAAAGTTGTTTCATGCCTCTGTTCATCAAGACAAAAAAGTTACTTTCTCAGTGCATACTATGTCCTGACATTAAGGTGGTATACATTTCAATTTTCCAACAAAGTGCAGAGTGCAAACCAGATGGATACATATTAAGTTAACTTCTCACATGTTTCTGAGCTGTTTGAAAGTTGTCTCATGGATCCACTCATCAACACAAAAAAGTTGTTATCTCAGTGCATACAATGCTTAGATAATACAAATAGTATGCATTTCAATTTTACACCAAAGCACTTACTGCAAACCTAATGGAAACACCTCAGGTTAACTTCCCACATGATTCTGAGATGTCTGAAAGTTGCTTCATACCTGTGCACATAAAGACAAAAAAGTTGATTTCTCAGTGAATAGAATGCTTTGACATAAAAGTAGTATACATTTCAATTGTACTCAAAAGTTCTGACTGCAAACCTAATGGAAACACCTTTGCTTAACTTCCCACATAGGTATGAGTAGTTTGAAAGTTGTTTCATGCCGCTATTCATCAAGACAAAAAAGTTACTTTCTCAGTGCATACTATGTTCTGACATAAGGTTGTATACATTTCAGTTTTCCACCAAAGTGCAGATTGCAAACCCGAGGGATACATTTTAAGTTAACTTCCCACATGTTTCTGAGCTGTTTGAAAGTTGTCTCATGGCTCAACTCATCAACACAAAAAAGTTGTTATCTCAGTGCATACAATGCTTAGATAATACAAATAGTATGCATTTCAATTTTACACCAAAGCACTTACTGCAAACCTAATGGAAACACCTCAGGTTAACTTCCCACATGATTCTGAAATGTCTGAAAGTTGTTTCATACCTGTGCACATAAAGACAAAAAAGTTGATTTCTCAGTGAATAGAATGCTTTGACATAAAAGTAGGATACATTTCAATTGTACTCAAAAGTTCTGACTGCAAACCTAATGGAAACACCTTTGCTTAACTTCCCACATAGGTATGAGTAGTTTGAAAGTTGTTTCATGCCTCTGTTCATCAAGACAAAAAAGTTACTTTCTCAGTACATACTATGTTCTGACATTAAGGTGGTATACGTTTCAATTTTCCAACAAAGTGCAGAGTTAAACCAGATGGATACATATTAAGTTAACTTCCCACATGTTTCTGAGCTGTTTCAAAGTTGTCTCATGGATCTACAAATCAAGACAAAAAAGTTGTTAACTCAGGGCATAAAATGGTTAGATAATACAAATAGTATAGATTTCAATTTTGCCTCAAAGTACATGCTGGAAAACTAATGGAAACACCTTAGGTTAACTTCCCGAATGATTATGAGTATTTTGAAAGTTGTTTCATGGCTCCACACATCAACACAAAAAAATTGTTTTCTCAGTGCTTACAAAGCTTTGAAAATACAAATACTGTACATTTCAATTTTACACCAAAGCACTTACTGCAAACCTAATGGAAACACCTTAGGTTAACTTCCCACATGACTCTGAGATGTCTGAAAGTTGTTTCATACCTGTGCACAAAAAGACAAAAAAGTTGATTTCTCAGTGAATAGAATGCTTTGACATAAAAGTAGTATACATTTCAATTGTACTCAAAAGTTCTATCTGCAAACCTAATGGAAACACCTTTGCTTAACTTCCCACATATGTATGAGTAGTTTGAAAGTTGTTTCATGCCTCTGCTCATGAAGACAAAAAAGTTACTTTCTCAGTGCATTCTATGTCCTGACATTAAGGTGGTATACATTTCAATTTTCCAACAAAGTGCAGAGTGCAAATCAGATGGATACATATTAAGTTAACTTCCCACATGTTTCTGAGCTGTTTGAAAGTTGTCTCATGGCTCCACTCATCAACACAAAAAAGTTGTTATCTCAGTGCATACAATGCTTAGATAATACAAATAGTATGCATTTCAATTTTACACCAAAGCACTTACTGCAAACCTAATTGAAACACTTCAGGTTAACTTCCCACATGACTCTGAGATGTCTGAAAGTTGCTTCATACCTGTGCACATAAAGACAAAAAAGTTGATTTCTCAGTGAATAGAATGCTTTGACATAAAAGTAGTATACATTTCAATTGTACTCAAAAGTTCTGACTGCAAACCTAATGGAAACACCTTTGCTTAACTTCCCACATAGGTATGAGTAGTTTGAAAGTTGTTTCATGCCTCTGTTCGTCAAGACAAAAAAGTTACTTTCTCAGTGCATACTATGTTCTGACATTAAGGTGGTATACATTTCAATTTTCCAACAAAGTGCAGACTGCAAACCAGATGGATACATTTTAAGTTAACTTCCCAGATGTTTCTGAGCTGTTTGAAAGTTGTCTCATGGCTCCACTCATCAACACAAAAAAGTTGTTATCTCAGTGCATACAATGCTTAGATAATACAAGTACTGTACATTTGAATTTTACACCAAAGCACTTACTGCAAACCTAATGGAAACACCTTAGGTTAACTTCCCACATGATTCTGAGATGTCTGAAAGTTGTTTCATACCTGTGCACATAAAGAGAAAAAAGTTGATTTCTCAGTGAATAGAATGCTTTGACATAAAAGTAGTATAGATTTCAATTGTACTCAAAAGTTCTGACTGCAAACCTAATGGAAACACCTTTGCTTAACTTCCCACATAGGGATGAGTAGTTTGAAAGTTGTTTCATGCCTCTGTTCATCAAGACAAAAAAGTTACTTTCTCAGTGCATACTATGTTCTGACATTAAGGTGGTATACATTTCAATTTTCCAACAAAGTGCAGAGTGCAAACCTGATGGATACATATTAAGTTAACTTCCCACATGTTTCTGAGCTGTTTCAAAGTTGTCTCATGGATCTACAAATCAAGACAAAAAAGTTGTTAACTCAGGGCATAAAATGGTTAGATAATACAAATAGTATAGATTTCAATTTTGCCTCAAAGTACATGCTGGAAAACTAATGGAAACACCTTAGGTTAACTTCCCGAATGATTATGAGTATTTTGAAAGTTGTTTCATGGCTCCACACATCAACACAAAAAAGTTGTTTTCTCAGTGCATACAAAGCTTTGAAAATACAAATACTGTACATTTCAATTTTACACCAAAGCACTTACTGCAAACCTAATGGAAACACCTTAGGTTAACTTCCCACATGATTCTGAGATGTCTGAAAGTTGTTTCATACCTGTGCACATAAAGACAAAAAAGTTGATTTCTCAGTTAATAGAATGCTTTGACATAAAAGTAGTATACATTTCAATTGTACTCAAAAGTTCAGACTGCAAACCTAATGGAAACACCTTTGCTTAACTTCCCACATAGGTATGAGTAGTTTGAAAGTTGTTTCATGCCTCTGTTCATCAAGACAAAAAAGTTACTTTCTCAGTGCATACTATGTTCTGACATAAGGTTGTATACATTTCAGTTTTCCACCAAAGTGCAGATTGCAAACCCGAGGGATACATTTTAAGTTAACTTCCCACATGTTTCTGAGCTGTTTGAAAGTTGTCTCATGGCTCAACTCATCAACACAAAAAAGTTGTTATCTCAGTGCATACAATGCTTAGATAATACAAATAGTATGCATTTCAATTTTACACCAAAGCACTTACTGCAAACCTAATGGAAACACCTCAGGTTAACTTCCCACATGATTCTGAAATGTCTGAAAGTTGTTTCATACCTGTGCACATAAAGACAAAAAAGTTTATTTCTCAGTGAATAGAATGCTTTGACATAAAAGTAGGATACATTTCAATTGTACTCAAAAGTTCTGACTGCAAACCTAATGGAAACACCTTTGCTTAACTTCCCATATAGGTATGAGTAATTTGAAAGTTGTTTCATGCCTCTGTTCATCAAGACAAAAAAGTTACTTTCTCAGTGCATACTATGTTCTGACATTAAGGTGGTATACATTTCAATTTTCCAACAAAGTGCAGTGTTAAACCAGATGGATACATATTAAGTTAACTTCCCACATGTTTCTGAGCTGTTTCAAAGTTGTCTCATGGATCTACAAATCAAGACAAAAAAGTTGTTAACTCAGGGCATAAAATGGTTAGATAATACAAATAGTATAGATTTCAATTTTGCCTCAAAGTACATGCTGGAAAACTAATGGAAACACCTTAGGTTAACTTCCCGAATGATTATGAGTACTTTGAAAGTTGTTTCATGGCTCCACACATCAACACAAAAAAGTTGTTTTCTCAGTGCATACAAAGCTTTGAAAATACAAATACTGTACATTTCAATTTTACACCAAAGCACTTACTGCAAACCTAACGGAAACACCTTAGGTTAACTTCCCACATGATTCTGAGATGTCTGAAAGTTGTTTCATACCTGTGCACATAAAGACAAAAAAGTTGATTTCTCAGTTAATAGAATGCTTTGACATAAAAGTAGTATACATTTCAATTGTACTCAAAAGTTCAGACTGCAAACCTAATGGAAACACCTTTGCTTAACTTCCCACATAGGTATGAGTAGTTTGAAAGTTGTTTCATGCCTCTGTTCATCAAGACAAAAAAGTTACTTTCTCAGTGCATACTATGTTCTGACATAAGGTTGTATACATTTCAGTTTTCCACCAAAGTGCAGATTGCAAACCCGAGGGATACATTTTAAGTTAACTTCCCACATGTTTCTGAGCTGTTTGAAAGTTGTCTCATGGCTCCACTCATCAACACAAAAAAGTTGTTATCTCAGTGCATACAATGCTTAGATAATACAAATAGTATGCATTTCAATTTTACACCAAAGCACTTACTGCAAACCTAATGGAAACACCTCAGGTTAACTTCCCACATGATTCTGAGATGTCTGAAAGTTGCTTCATACCTGTGCACATAAAGACAAAAAAGTTGATTTCTCAGTGAGTAGAATGCTTTGACATAAAAGTAGTATACATTTCAATTGTACTCAAAAGTTCTGACTGCAAACCTAATGGAAACACCTTTGCTTAACTTCCCACATAGGTATGAGTAGTTTGAAAGTTGTTTCATGCCGCTGTTCATCAAGACAAAAAAGTTACTTTCTCAGTGCATACTATGTTCTGACATAAGGTTGTATACTTTTCAGTTTTCCACCAAAGTGCAGATTGCAAACCCGAGGGATACATTTTAAGTTAACTTCCCACATGTTTCTGAGCTGTTTGAAAGTTGTCTCATGGCTCAACTCATCAACACAAAAAAGTTGTTATCTCAGTGCATACAATGCTTAGATAATGCAAATAGTATGCATTTCAATTTTACACCAAAGCACTTACTGCTAACCTAATGGAAACACCTCAGGTTAACTTCCCACATGATTCTGAGATGTCTGAACGTTGTTTCATACCTGTGCACATAAAGACTAAAAAGTTGATTTCTCAGTGAATAGAATGCTTTGACATAAAAGTAGTATACATTTCAATTGTACTCAAAAGTTCTGACTGCAAACCTAATGGAAACACCTTTGCTTAACTTCCCACATAGGTATGAGTAGTTTGAAAGTTGTTTCATGCCTCTGTTCATCAAGACAAAAAAGTTACTTTCTCAGTGCATACTATGTTCTGACATAAGGTTCTATACATTTCAGTTTTCCACCAAAGTGCAGATTGCAAACCCGAGGGATACATTTTAAGTTAACTTCCACATGTTTCTGAGCTGTTTGAAAGTTGTCTCATGGCTCAACTCATCAACACAAAAAAGTTGTTATCTCAGTGCATACAATGCTTAGATAATACAAATAGAATGCATTTCAATTTTACACCAAAGCACTTGCTGCAAACCTAATGGAAACACCTCAGGTTAACTTCCCACATGATTCTGAAATGTCTGAAAGTTGTTTCATACCTGTGCACATAAAGACAAAAAAGTTGATTTCTCAGTGAATAGAATGCTTTGACATAAAAGTAGGATACATTTCAATTGTACTCAAAAGTTCTATCTGCAAACCTAATGGAAACACCTTTGCTTAACTTCCCACATAGGTATGAGTAGTTTGAAAGTTGTTTCATGCCTCTGTTCATCAAGACAAAAAAGTTACTTTCTCAGTGCATACTATGTCCTGACATTAAGGTGGTATACATTTCAGTTTTCCACCAAAGTGCAGATTGCAAACCCGAGGGATACATTTTAAGTTAACTTCCCACATGTTTCTGAGCTGTTTGAAAGTTGTCTCATGGCTCAACTCATCAACACAAAAAAGTTGTTATCTCAGTGCATACAATGCTTAGATAATACAAATAGAATGCATTTCAATTTTACACCAAAGCACTTACTGCAAACCTAATGGAAACACCTCAGGTTAACTTCCCACATAGGTATGAGTAGTTTGAAAGTTGTTTCATGCCTTTGTTCATCAAGACAAAAAAGTTACTTTCTCAGTGCATACTATGTTCTGACATTAAGGTGGTATACATTTCAATTTTCCAACAAAGTGCAGAGTGCAAACCAGATGGATACATATTAAGTGAACTTCCCACATGTTTCTGAGCTGTTTCAAAGTTGTGTCATGGATCTACAATTCAAGACAAAAAAGTTGTTAACTCAGGGCATAAAATGGTTAGATAAAACAAATAGTATAGATTTCAATTTTGCCTCAAAGTACATGCTGGAAAACTAATGGAAACACCTTAGGTTAACTTCCCAAATGATTATGAGTATTTTGAAAGTTGTTTCATGGCTCCACACATCAACACAAAAAAGTTGTTTTCTCAGTGCATACAAAGCTTAGATAATACAAATAGTATGCATTTCAATTTTACACCAAAGCACTTACTGCAAACCTAATGGAAACACCTCAGGTTAACTTCCACATGATTCTGAGATGTCTGAAAGTTGTTTCATACCTGTGCACATAAAGACAAAAAAGTTGATTTCTCAGTGAATAGAATGCTTTGACATAAAAGTAGTATACATTCCAATTGTACTCAAAAGTTCTGAGTGCAAACCTAATGGAAACACCTTTGCTTAACTTCCCACATAGGTATGAGTAGTTTGAAAGTTGTTTCATGCCTCTGTTCATCAAGACAAAAAAGTTACTTTCTCAGTGCATGCTATGTTCTGACATAAGGTTGTATACATTTCAGTTTTCCACCAAAGTGCAGAGTGCAAACCAGATGGATACATATTAAGTTAACTTCCCACATGTTTCTGAGCTGTTTGAAAGTTGTCTCATGGCTCAACTCATCAACACAAAAAAGTTGTTATCTCAGTGCATACAATGCTCAGATAATGCAAATAGCATGCATTTCAATTTTACACCAAAGCACTTACTGCAAACCTAATGGAAACACCTCAGGTTAACTTCCCACATGATTCTGAGATGTCTGAAAGTTGTTTCATACCTGTGCACATAAAGACAAAAAAGTTGATTTCTCAGTGAATAGAATGCTTTGACATAAAAGTAGTATACATTTCAATTGTACTCAAAAGTTCTGACTGCAAACCTAATGGAAACACCTTTGCTTAACTTCCCACATAGGTATGAGTAGTTTGAAAGTTGTTTCATGCCTCTGTTCATCAAGACAAAAAAGTTACTTTCTCAGTGCATACTATGTTCTGACATAAGGTTGTATACATTTCAGTTTTCCACCAAAGTGCAGATTGCAAACCCGAGGGATACATTTTAAGTTAACTTCCCACATGTTTCTGAGCTGTTTGAAAGTTGTCTCATGGCTCAACTCATCAACACAAAAAAGTTGTTATCTCAGTGCATACAATGCTTAGATAATACAAATAGAATGCATTTCAATTTTACACCAAAGCACTTACTGCAAACCTAATGGAAACACCTCAGGTTAACTTCCCACATGATTCTGAAATGTCTGAAAGTTGTTTCATACCTGTGCACATAAAGACAAAAAAGTTGATTTCTCAGTGAATAGAATGCTTTGACATAAAAGTAGGATACATTTCAATTGTACTCAAAAGTTCTATCTGCAAACCTAATGGAAACACCTTTGCTTAACTTCCCACATATGTATGAGTAGTTTGAAAGTTGTTCCATGCCTCTGTTCATCAAGACAAAAAAGTTACTTTCTCAGTGCATACTATGTCCTGACATTAAGGTGGTATACATTTCAATTTTCCAACAAAGTGCAGAGTGCAAACCAGATGGATACATATTAAGTTAACTTCCCACATGTTTCTGAGCTGTTTGAAGGTTGTCTCATGGCTCAACTCATCAACACAAAAAAGTTGTTATCTCAGTGCATACAATGCTTAGATAATGCAAATAGTATGCATTTCAATTTTACACCAAAGCACTTACTGCAAACCTAATGGAAACACCTCAGGTTAACTTCCCACATGATTCTGAGATGTCTGAAAGTTGTTTCATACCTGTGCACATAAAGACAAAAAAGTTGATTTCTCAGTGAATAGAATGCTTTGACATAAAAGTAGTATACATTTCAATTGTACTCAAAAGTTCTATCTGCAAACCTAATGGAAACACCTTTGCTTAACTTCCCACATATATATGAGTAGTTTGAAAGTTGTTTCATGCCTCTGTTCATCAAGACAAAAAAGTTACTTTCTCAGTGCATACTATGTCCTGACATTAAGGTGGTATACATTTCAATTTTCCAACAAAGTGCAGAGTGCAAACCAGATGGATACATATTAAGTTAACTTCCCACATGTTTCTGAGCTGTTTGAAAGTTGTCTCATGGCTCCACTCATCAACACAAAAAAGTTGTTATCTCAGTGCATACAATGCTTAGATAATACAAATAGAATGCATTTCAATTTTACACCAAAGCACTTACTGCAAACCTAATGGAAACACCTCAGGTTAACTTCCCACATGATTCTGAGATGTCTGAAAGTTGCTTCATACCTGTGCACATAAAGACAAAAAAGTTGATTTCTCAGTGAATAGAATGCTTTGACATAAAAGTAGTATACATTTCAATTGTACTCAAAAGTTCTGACTGCAAACCTAATGGAAACACCTTTGTTTAACTTCCCACATAGGTATGAGTAGTTTGAAAGTTGTTTCATGCCGCTATTTATCAAGACAAAAAAGTTACTTTCTCAGTGCATACTATGTTCTGACATAAGGTTGTATACATTTCAGTTTTCCACCAAAGTGCAGATTGCAAACCCGAGGGATACATTTTAAGTTAACTTCCCACATGTTTCTGAGCTGTTTGAAGGTTGTCTCATGGCTCAACTCATCAACACAAAAAAGTTGTTATCTCAGTGCATACAATGCTTAGATAATACAAATACTATGCATTTCAATTTTACACCAAAGCACTTACTGCAAACCTAATGGAAACACCTCAGGTTAACTTCCCACATGATTCTGAAATGTCTGAAAGTTGTTTCATACCTGTGCACATAAAGACAAAAAAGTTGATTTCTCAGTGAATAGAATGCTTTGACATAAAAGTAGGATACATTTCAATTGTACTCAAAAGTTCTGACTGCAAACCTAATGGAAACACCTTTGCTTAACTTCCCACATAGGTATGAGTAGTTTGAAAGTTGTTTCATGCCTCTGTTCATCAAGACAAAAAAGTTACTTTCTCAGTGCATACTATGTTCTGACATAAGGTTGTATACATTTCAATTTTCCAACAACGTGCAGACTGCAAACCAGATAGATACATATTAAGTTAACTTCCCACATGTTTCTGAGCTGTTTCAAAGTTGTCTCATGGATCTACAAATCAAGACAAAAAAGTTGTTAACTCAGGGCATAAAATGGTTAGATAATACAAACAGTATAGATTTCAATTTTGCCTCAAAGTACATGCTGGAAAACTAATGGAAACACCTTAGGTTAACTTTCCAAATGATTATGAGTATTTTGAAAGTTGTTTCATGGCTCCACACATCAACACAAAAAAGTTGTTTTCTCAGTGCATACAAAGCTTTGAAAATACAAATACTGTACATTTCAATTTCACACCAAAGCACTTACTGCAAACCTAGTGGAAACACCTTAGGTTAACTTCCCACATGATTCTGAGATGTCTGAAAGTTGTTTCATACCTGTGCACATAAAGACAAAAAAGTTGATTTCTCAGTGATTAGAATGCTTTGACATAAAAGTAGTATACATTTCAATTGTACTCAAAAGTTCTGACTGCAAACCTAATGGAAACACCTTTGCTTAACTTCCCACATAGGTATGAGTAGTTTGAAAGTTGTTTCATGCCTCTGTTCATCAAGACAAAAAAGTTACTTTCTCAGTGCATACTATGTTCTGACATAAGGTTGTATACATTTCAGTTTTCCACCAAAGTGCAGATTGCAAACCAGAGGGATACATTTTAAGTTAACTTCCCACATGTTTCTGAGCTGTTTGAAAGTTGTCTCATGGATCTACAAATCAAGACAAAAAAGTTGTTAACTCAGGGCATAAAATGGTTAGATAATACAAATAGTAGAGATTTCAGTTTTGCCTCAAAGTACATGCTGGAAAACTAATGGAAACACCTTAGGTTAACTTCCCGAATGATTATGAGTATTTTGAAAGTTGTTTCATGGCTCCACACATCAACACAAAAAAGTTGTTTTCTCAGTGCATACAAAGCTTTGAAAATACAAATACTGTACATTTCAATTTTACACCAAAGCACTTACTGCAAACCTAATGGCAACACCTTAGGTTAACTTCCCACATGATTCTGAGATGTCTGAAAGTTGTTTCATACCTGTGCACATAAAGACAAAAAAGTTGATTTCTCAGTGAATAGAATGCTTTGACTTAAAAGTAGTATACATTTCAATTGTACTCAAAAGTTCTATCTGCAAACCTAATGGAAACACCTTTGCTTAACTTCCCACATATATATGAGTAGTTTGAAAGTTGTTTCATGCCTCTGTTCATCAAGACAAAAAAGTTACTTTCTCAGTGCATACTATGTCCTGACATTAAGGTGGTATACATTTCAATTTTCCAACAAAGTGCAGAGTGCAAACCAGATGGATACATATTAAGTTAACTTCCCACATGTTTCTGAGCTGTTTGAAAGTTGTCTCATGGCTCCACTCATCAACACAAAAAAGTTGTTATCTCAGTGCATACAATGCTTAGATAATACAAATAGTATGCATTTCAATTTTACACCAAAGCACTTACTGCAAACCTAATGGAAACACCTCAGGTTAACTTCCCACATGATTCTGAGATGTCTGAAAGTTGCTTCATACCTGTGCACATAAAGACAAAAAAGTTGATTTCTCAGTGAATAGAATGCTTTGACATAAAAGTAGTATACATTTCAATTGTACTCAAAAGTTCTGACTGCAAACCTAATGGAAACACCTTTGCTTAACTTCCCACATAGGTATGAGTAGTTTGAAAGTTGTTTCATGCCGCTATTCATCAAGACAAAAAAGTTACTTTCTCAGTACATACTATGTTCTGACATTAAGGTGGTATACATTTCAATTTTCCAACAAAGTGCAGAGTTAAACCAGATGGATACATATTAAGTTAACTTCCCACATGTTTCTGAGCTGTTTCAAAGTTGTCTCATGGATCTACAAATCAAGACAAAAAAGTTGTTAACTCAGGGCATAAAATGGTTAGATAATACAAATAGTATAGATTTCAATTTTGCCTCAAAGTACATGCTGGAAAACTAATGGAAACACCTTAGGTTAACTTCCCGAATGATTATGAGTATTTTGAAAGTTGTTTCATGGCTCCACACATCAACACAAAAAAGTTGTTTTCTCAGTGCTTACAAAGCTTTGAAAATACAAATACTGTACATTTCAATTTTACACCAAAGCACTTACTGCAAACCTAATGGAAACACCTTAGGTTAACTTCCCACATGACTCTGAGATGTCTGAAAGTTGTTTCATACCTGTGCACATAAAGACAAAAAAGTTGATTTCTCAGTGAATAGAATGCTTTGACATAAAAGTAGCATACATTTCAATTGTACTCAAAAGTTCTATCTGCAAACCTAATGGAAACACCTTTGCTTAACTTCCCACATATGTATGAGTAGTTTGAAAGTTGTTTCATGCCTCTGCTCATCAAGACAAAAAAGTTACTTTCTCAGTGCATTCTATGTCCTGACATTAAGGTGGTATACATTTCAATTTTCCAACAAAGTGCAGAGTGCAAATCAGATGGATACATATTAAGTTAACTTCCCACATGTTTCTGAGCTGTTTGAAAGTTGTCTCATGGCTCCACTCATCAACACAAAAAAGTTGTTATCTCAGTGCATACAATGCTTAGATAATACAAATAGTATGCATTTCAATTTTACACCAAAGCACTTACTGCAAACCTAATTGAAACACTTCAGGTTAACTTCCCACATGACTCTGAGATGTCCGAAAGTTGCTTCATACCTGTGCACATAAAGACAAAAAAGTTGATTTCTCAGTGAATAGAATGCTTTGACATAAAAGTAGTATACATTTCAATTGTACTAAAAAGTTCTGACTGCAAACCTAATGGAAACACCTTTGCTTAACTTCCCACATAGGTATGAGTAGTTTGAAAGTTGTTTCATGCCTCTGTTCATCAAGACAAAAAAGTTACTTTCTCAGTGCATACTATGTTCTGACATTAAGGTGGTATACATTTCAATTTTCCAACAAAGTGCAGACTGCAAACCAGATGGATACATATTAAGTTAACTTCCCACATGTTTCTGAGCTGTTTCAAAGTTGTCTCATGGATCTACAAATCAAGACAAAAAAGTTGTTAACTCAGGGCATAAAATGGTTAGATAATACAAACAGTATAGATTTCAATTTTGCCTCAAAGTACATGCTGGAAAACTAATGGAAACACCTTAGGTTAACTTTCCAAATGATTATGAGTATTTTGAAAGTTGTTTCATGGCTCCACACATCAACACAAAAAAGTTGTTTTCTCAGTGCATACAAAGCTTTGAAAATACAAATACTGTACATTTCAATTTTACACCAAAGCACTTACTGCAAACCTAATGGAAACACCTTAGGTTAAATTCCCACATGATTCTGAGATGTCTGAAAGTTGTTTCATACCTGTGCACATAAAGACAAAAAAGTTGATTTCTCAGTGAATAGAATGCTTTGACATAAAAGTAGTATACATTTCAATTGTACTCAAAAGTTCTGACTGCAAACCTAATGGAAACACTTTGCTTAACTTCCCACATAGGTATGAGTAGTTTGAAAGTTGTTTCATGCCTCTGTTCATCAAGACAAAAAAGTTACTTTCTCAGTGCATACTATGTTCTGACATTAAGGTGGTATACATTTCAATTTTCCAACAAAGTGCAGTGTTAAACCAGATGGATACATATTAAGTTAACTTCCCACATGTTTCTGAGCTGTTTCAAAGTTGTCTCATGGATCTACAAATCAAGACAAAAAAGTTGTTAACTCAGGGCATAAAATGGTTAGATAATACAAATAGTATAGATTTCAATTTTGCCTCAAAGTACATGCTGTAAAACTAATGGAAACACCTTAGGTTAACTTCCCGAATGATTATGAGTATTTTGAAAGTTGTTTCATGGCTCCACACATCAACACAAAAAAGTTGTTTTCTCAGTGCATACAAAGCTTTGAAAATACAAATACTGTACATTTCAATTTTACACCAAAGCACTTACTGCAAACCTAATGGAAACACCTTAGGTTACTTCCCACATGATTCTGAGATGTCTGAAAGTTGTTTCATACCTGTGCACATAAAGACAAAAAAGTTGATTTCTCAGTTAATAGAATGCTTTGACATAAAAGTAGTATACATTTCAATTGTACTCAAAAGTTCAGACTGCAAACCTAATGGAAACACCTTTGCTTAACTTCCCACATAGGTATGAGTAGTTTGAAAGTTGTTTCATGCCTCTGTTCATCAAGACAAAAAAGTTACTTTCTCAGTGCATACTATGTTCTGACATAAGGTTGTATACATTTCAGTTTTCCACCAAAGTGCAGATTGCAAACCCGAGGGATAAATTTTAAGTTAACTTCCCACATGTTTCTGAGCTGTTTGAAAGTTGTCTCATGGCTCAACTCATCAACACAAAAAAGTTGTTATCTCAGTGCATACAATGCTTAGATAATACAAATAGTATGCATTTCAATTTTACACCAAAGCACTTACTGCAAACCTAATGGAAACACCTCAGGTTAACTTCCCACATGATTCTGAAATGTCTGAAAGTTGTTTCATACCTGTGCACATAAAGACAAAAAAGTTTATTTCTCAGTGAATAGAATGCTTTGACATAAAAGTAGGATACATTTCAATTGTACTCAAAAGTTCTGACTGCAAACCTAATGGAAACACCTTTGCTTAACTTCCCATATAGGTATGAGTAATTTGAAAGTTGTTTCATGCCTCTGTTCATCAAGACAAAAAAGTTACTTTCTCAGTGCATACTATGTTCTGACATTAAGGTGGTATACATTTCAATTTTCCAACAAAGTGCAGAGTTAAACCAGATGGATACATATTAAGTTAACTTCCCACATGTTTCTGAGCTGTTTCAAAGTTGTCTCATGGATCTACAAATCAAGACAAAAAAGTTGTTAACTCAGGGCATAAAATGGTTAGATAATACAAATAGTATAGATTTCAATTTTGCCTCAAAGTACATGCTGGAAAACTAATGGAAACACCTTAGGTTAACTTCCCAAATGATTATGAGTATTTTGAAAGTTGTTTCATGGCTCCACACATCAACACAAAAAAGTTGTTTTCTCAGTGCATACAAAGCTTTGAAAATACAAATACTGTACATTTCAATTTTACACCAAAGCACTTACTGCAAACCTAATGGAAACACCTTAGGTTAACTTCCCACATGATTCTGAGATGTCTGAAAGTTGTTTCATACCTGTGCACATAAAGACAAAAAAGTTGATTTCTCAGTTAATAGAATGCTTTGACATAAAAGTAGTATACATTTCAATTGTACTCAAAAGTTCAGACTGCAAACCTAATGGAAACACCTTTGCTTAACTTCCCACATAGGTATGAGTAGTTTGAAAGTTGTTTCATGCCTCTGTTCATCAAGACAAAAAAGTTACTTTCTCAGTGCATACTATGTTCTGACATAAGGTTGTATACATTTCAGTTTTCCACCAAAGTGCAGATTGCAAACCCGAGGGATACATTTTAAGTTAACTTCCCACATGTTTCTGAGCTGTTTGAAAGTTGTCTCATGGCTCAACTCATCAACACAAAAAAGTTGTTATCTCAGTGCATACAATGCTTAGATAATACAAATAGTATGCATTTCAATTTTACACCAAAGCACTTACTGCAAACCTAATGGAAACACCTCAGGTTAACTTCCCACATGATTCTGAAATGTCTGAAAGTTGTTTCATACCTGTGCACATAAAGACAAAAAAGTTTATTTCTCAGTGAATAGAATGCTTTGACATAAAAGTAGGATACATTTCAATTGTACTCAAAAGTTCTGACTGCAAACCTAATGGAAACACCTTTGCTTAACTTCCCATATAGGTATGAGTAATTTGAAAGTTGTTTCATGCCTCTGTTCATCAAGACAAAAAAGTTACTTTCTCAGTGCATACTATGTTCTGACATTAAGGTGGTATACATTTCAATTTTCCAACAAAGTGCAGTGTTAAACCAGATGGATACATATTAAGTTAACTTCCCACATGTTTCTGAGCTGTTTCAAAGTTGTCTCATGGATCTACAAATCAAGACAAAAAAGTTGTTAACTCAGGGCATAAAATGGTTAGATAATACAAATAGTATAGATTTCAATTTTGCCTCAAAGTACATGCTGGAAAACTAATGGAAACACCTTAGGTTAACTTCCCGAATGATTATGAGTATTTTGAAAGTTGTTTCATGGCTCCACACATCAACACAAAAAAGTTGTTTTCTCAGTGCATACAAAGCTTTGAAAATACAAATACTGTACATTTCAATTTTACACCAAAGCACTTACTGCAAACCTAATGGAAACACCTTAGGTTAACTTCCCACATGATTCTGAGATGTCTGAGAGTTGTTTCATACCTGTGCACATAAAGACAAAAAAGTTGATTTCTCAGTTAATAGAATGCTTTGACATAAAAGTAGTATACATTTCAATTGTACTCAAAAGTTCAGACAGCAAACCTAATGGAAACACCTTTGCTTAACTTCCCACATAGGTATGAGTAGTTTGAAAGTTGTTTCATGCCTCTGTTCATCAAGACAAAAAAGTTACTTTCTCAGTGCATACTATGTTCTGACATAAGGTTGTATACATTTCAGTTTTCCACCAAAGTGCAGATTGCAAACCCGAGGGATACATTTTAAGTTAACTTCCCACATGTTTCTGAGCTGTTTGAAAGTTGTCTCATGGCTCAACTCATCAACACAAAAAAGTTGTTATCTCAGTGCATACAATGCTTAGATAATACAAATAGTATGCATTTCAATTTTACACCAAAGCACTTACTGCAAACCTAATGGAAACACCTCAGGTTAACTTCCCACATGATTCTGAAATGTCTGAAAGTTGTTTCATACCTGTGCACATAAAGACAAAAAAGTTTATTTCTCAGTGAATAGAATGCTTTGACATAAAAGTAGGATACATTTCAATTGTACTCAAAAGTTCTGACTGCAAACCTAATGGAAACACCTTTGCTTAACTTCCCATATAGGTATGAGTAATTTGAAAGTTGTTTCATGCCTCTGTTCATCAAGACAAAAAAGTTACTTTCTCAGTGCATACTATGTTCTGACATTAAGGTGGTATACATTTCAATTTTCCAACAAAGTGCAGTGTTAAACCAGATGGATACATATTAAGTTAACTTCCCACATGTTTCTGAGCTGTTTCAAAGTTGTCTCATGGATCTACAAATCAAGACAAAAAAGTTGTTAACTCAGGGCATAAAATGGTTAGATAATACAAATAGTATAGATTTCAATTTTGCCTCAAAGTACATGCTGGAAAACTAATGGAAACACCTTAGGTTAACTTCCCGAATGATTATGAGTATTTTGAAAGTTGTTTCATGGCTCCACACATCAACACAAAAAAGTTGTTTTCTCAGTGCATACAAAGCTTTGAAAATACAAATACTGTACATTTCAATTTTACACCAAAGCACTTACTGCAAACCTAATGGAAACACCTTAGGTTAACTTCCCACATGATTTTGAGATGTCTGAAAGTTGTTTCATACCTGTGCACATAAAGACAAAAAAGTTGATTTCTCAGTGAATAGAATGCTTTGACATAAAAGTAGTATACATTTCAAATGTACTCAAATTTCTGACTGCAAACCTAATGGAAACACCTTTGCTTAACTTCCCACATAGGTATGAGTAGTTTGAAAGTTGTTTCATGCCTCTGTTCATCAAGACAAAAAAGTTACTTTCTCAGTGCATACTATGTTCTGACATTAAGGTGGTATATATTTCAATTTTCCAACAAAGTGCAGAGTGCAAACCAGATGGATACATATTAAGTTAACTTCCCACATGTTTCTGAGCTGTTTCAAAGTTGTCTCATGGATCTACAAATCAAGACAAAAAAGTTGTTAACTCAGGGCATAAAATGGTTAGATAATACAAATAGTATAGATTTCAATTTTGCCTCAACGTACATGCTGGAAAACTAATGGAAACACCTTAGGTTAACTTCCCAAATGATTATGAGTATTTTGAAAGTTGTTTCATGGCTCCACACATCAACACAAAAAAGTTGTATTCTCAGTGCATACAAAGCTTTGAAAATACAAATATTGTACATTTCAATTTTACACCAAAGGACTTACTGCAAACCTTATGGAAACACCTTAGGTTAACTTCCCACATGATTCTGAGATGTCTGAAAGTTGTCTCATATCTGTGGACATAAAGACAAAAAAGTTGATTTCTCAGTGAATAGAATGCTTTGACATAAAAGTAGTATACATTTCAATTGTACTCAAAAGCTCTGACTGCAAACCTAATGGAAACACCTTTGCTTAACTTCCCACATAGGTATGAGTAGTTTGAAAGTTGTTTCATGCCTCTGTTCATCAAGACAAAAAAGTTACTTTCTCAGTGCATACTATGTTCTGACATTAAGTTGTATACATTTCAGTTTTCCACCAAAGTGCAGATTGCAAACCAGAGGGATATATTTTAAGTTAACTTCCCACATGTTTCTGAGCTGTTTGAAAGTTGTCTCATGGCTCCACTCATCAAGACAAAAAATTTGTTATCTCAGTGCATACAATGCTTAGATAATACAAATACTGAACATTTCAATTTTACACAAAAGCACTTACTGCAAACCTAATGGAAACACCTTAGGTTAACTTCCCACATGATTCTGAGATGTCTGAAAGTTGTTTCATACCGGTGCACATAAAGACAAAAAAGTTGATTTCTCAGTGAATATAATGCTTTGACATAAAAGTAGTATACATTTCAATTGTACTCAAAAGTTCTGACTGCAAACCTAATGGAAACACCTTTGCTTAACTTCCCACATAGGTATGAGTAGTTTGAAAGTTGTTTCATGCCTCTGTTCATAAAGACAAAAAAGTTACTTTCTCAGTGCATACTATGTTCTGACATTAATGTGGTATACATTTTAATTTTCCTACAAAGTGCAGAGTGCAACCCAGATGGATACATATTAAGTTAACTTCCCACATGTCTCTGAGCTGTTTCAAAGTTGTCTCATGGATCTACAAATCAAGACAAAAAAGTTGTTAACTCAGGGCATAAAATGGTTTGATAATACAAATAGTATAGATTTCAATTTTGCCTCAAAGTACATGCTGGAAATCTAAAGGAAACACCTTAGGTTAACTTCCCAAATGATTATGAGTATTTTGAAAGCTGTTTCATGGCTCCACACATCAACACAAAAAAGTTGTTTTCTCACTGCATACAAAGCTTTGAAAATACAAGTACTGTACATTTCAATTTTACACCAAAGCACTTACTGCAAACCTAATGGAAACACCTTAGGTTAACTTCCCACATGATTCTGAGATGTCTGAAAGTTGTTTCATACCTGTGCACATAAAGACAAAAAAGTTGATTTCTCAGTGAATAGAATGCTTTGACATAAAAGTAGTATACATTTCAATTGTACTCAAAAGTTCTGACTGCAAACGTATTGGAAACACCTTTGCTTAACTTCCCACATAGGGATGAGTAGTTTGAAAGTTGTTTCATGCCTCTGTTCATCAAGACAAAAAAGTTACTTTCTCAGTGCATACTATGTTCTGACATTAAGGTGGTATACATTTCAATTTTCCAACAAAGTGCAGAGTGCAAACCTGATGGATACATATTAAGTTAACTTCCCACATGTTTCTGAGCTGTTTCAAAGTTGTCTCATGGATCTACAAATCAAGACAAAAAAGTGGTTAACTAAGGGCATAAAATGGTTAGATAATACAAATAGTATAGATTTCAATTTTGCCTCAAAGTACATGCTGGAAAACTAGTGGAAACACCTTAGGTTAACTTCCCAAATGATTATGAGTATTTTGAAAGTTGTTTCATGGCTCCACACATCAACACAAAAAAGTTGTTCTCTCAGTGCATACAAAGCTTTGAAAATACAAATACTGTACATTTCAATTTTACACCAAAGCACTTTCTGCAAACCTAATGGAAACACCTTAGGTTAACTTCCCACATGATTCTGAGATGTCTGAAAGTTGTTTCATACCTGTGCACATAAAGACAAAAAAGTTGATTTCTCAGTGAATAGAATGCTATGACATAAAAGTAGTATACATTTCAATTGTACTCAAAAGTTCTGACTGCAAACCTAATGGAAACACCTTTGCTTAACTTCCCACATAGGTATGAGTAGTTTGAAAGTTGTTTCATGCCTCTGTTCATCAAGACAAAAAAGTTACTTTCTCAGTGCATACTATGTTCTGACATTAAGTTGTGTACATTTCAGTTTTCCACCAAAGTGCAGATTGCAAACCAGAGGGATACATTTTAAGTTAACTTCCCACATGTTTCTGAGCTGTTTGAAAGTTGTCTCATGGCTCCACTCATCAACACAAAAAAGTTGTTATCTCAGTGCATACAATGCTTAGATAATACAAATAGTATGCATTTCAATTTTACACCAAAGCACTTACTGCAAACCTAATGGAAACACCTCAGGTTAACTTCCCACATGATTCTGAAATGTCTGAAAGTTGTTTCATACCTGTGCACATAAAGACAAAAAAGTTTATTTCTCAGTGAATACAATGCTTTGACATAAAAGTAGGATACATTTCAATTGTACTCAAAAGTTCTGACTGCAAACCTAATGGAAACACCTTTGCTTAACTTCCCATATAGGTATGAGTAATTTGAAAGTTGTTTCATGCCTCTGTTCATCAAGACAAAAAAGTTACTTTCTCAGTGCATACTATGTTCTGACATTAAGGTGGTATACATTTCAATTTTCCAACAAAGTGCAGTGTTAAACCAGATGGATACATATTAAGTTAACTTCCCACATGTTTCTGAGCTGTTTCAAAGTTGTCTCATGGATCTACAAATCAAGACAAAAAAGTTGTTAACTCAGGGCATAAAATGGTTAGATAATACAAATAGTATAGATTTCAATTTTGCCTCAAAGTACATGCTGGAAAACTAATGGAAACACCTTAGGTTAACTTCCCGAATGATTATGAGTATTTTGAAAGTTGTTTCATGGCTCCACACATCAACACAAAAAAGTTGTTTTCTCAGTGCATACAAAGCTTTGAAAATACAAATACTGTACATTTCAATTTTACACCAAAGCACTTACTGCAAACCTAATGGAAACACCTTAGGTTAACTTCCCACATGATTCTGAGATGTCTGAAAGTTGTTTCATACCTGTGCACATAAAGACAAAAAGTTGATTTCTCAGTTAATAGAATGCTTTGACATAAAAGTAGTATACATTTCAATTGTACTCAAAAGTTCAGACTGCAAACCTAATGGAAACACCTTTGCTTAACTTCCCACATAGGTATGAGTAGTTTGAAAGTTGTTTCATGCCTCTGTTCATCAAGACAAAAAAGTTACTTTCTCAGTGCATACTATGTTCTGACATAAGGTTGTATACATTTCAGTTTTCCACCAAAGTGCAGATTGCAAACCCGAGGGATACATTTTAAGTTAACTTCCCACATGTTTCTGAGCTGTTTGAAAGTTGTCTCATGGCTCAACTCATCAACACAAAAAAGTTGTTATCTCAGTGCATACAATGCTTAGATAATACAAATAGTATGCATTTCAATTTTACACCAAAGCACTTACTGCAAACCTAATGGAAACACCTCAGGTTAACTTCCCACATGATTCTGAAATGTCTGAAAGTTGTTTCATCCCTGTGCACATAAAGACAAAAAAGTTTATTTCTCAGTGAATAGAATGCTTTGACATAAAAGTAGGATACATTTCAATTGTACTCAAAAGTTCTGACTGCAAACCTAATGGAAACACCTTTGCTTAACTTCCCATATAGGTATGAGTAATTTGAAAGTTGTTTCATGCCTCTGTTCATCAAGACAAAAAAGTTACTTTCTCAGTGCATACTATGTTCTGACATTAAGGTGGTATACATTTCAATTTTCCAACAAAGTGCAGTGTTAAACCAGATGGATACATATTAAGTTAACTTCCCACATGTTTCTGAGCTGTTTCAAAGTTGTCTCATGGATCTACAAATCAAGACAAAAAAGTTGTTAACTCAGGGCATAAAATGGTTAGATAATACAAATAGTATAGATTTCAATTTTGCCTCAAAGTACATGCTGGAAAACTAATGGAAACACCTTAGGTTAACTTCCCGAATGATTATGAGTATTTTGAAAGTTGTTTCATGGCTCCACACATCAACACAAAAAAGTTGTTTTCTCAGTGCATACAAAGCTTTGAAAATACAAATACTGTACATTTCAATTTTACACCAAAGCACTTACTGCAAACCTAATGGAAGCACCTTATGTTAACTTCCCACATGATTCTGAGATGTCTGAAAGTTGTCTCATACCTGTGCACATAAAGACAAAAAAGTTGATTTCTTAGTGATTAGAATGCTTTGACATAAAAGTAGTATACATTTCAATTTGACTCAAAAGTTCTGACTGCAAACCTATTGGAAACACCTTTGCTTAACTTCCCACACAGTTATGAGTAGTTTGAAAGTTGTTTCATGCCTCTGTTCATCAAGACAAAAAAGTTACTTTCTCAGTGCATACTATGTTCTGACATTAAGTTGCATACATTTCAGTTTTCCACCAAAGTGCAGATTGCAAACCAGAGGGATATATTTTAAGTTAACTTCCCACATGTTTCTGAGCTGTTTGAAAGTTGTCTGATGGCTCCACTCATCAACACAAAAAAGTTGTTATCTCAGTGCATACAATGCTTAGATAATACAAATACTGTACATTTCAATTTTACACCAAAGCACTTACTGCAAACCTAATGGAAACACCTTAGGTTAACTTCCCACATGATTCTGCGATGTCTGAAAGTTGTTTCATAGCTGTGCACATAAAGAGAAAAAAGTTGATTTCTCAGTGAATAGAATGCTTTGACATAAAAGTAGTATACATTTCAATTGTACTCAAAAGTTCTGACTGCAAACCTAATGGAAACACCTTTGCTTAACTTCCCACATAGGGATGAGTAGTTTGAAAGTTGTTTCATGCCTCTGTTCATCAAGACAAAAAAGTTACTTTCTCAGTGCATACTATGTTCTGACATTAAGGTGGTATACATTTCAATTTTCCAACAAAGTGCAGAGTGCAAACCTGATGGATACATATTAAGTTAACTTCCCACATGGTTCTGAGCTGTTTCAAAGTTGTCTCATGGATCTACAAATCAAGACAAAAAAGTGGTCAACTAAGGGCATAAAATGGTTAGATAATACAAATAGTATAGATTTCAATTTTGCCTCAAAGTACATGCTGGAAAACTAGTGGAAACACCTTAGGTTAACTTCCCAAATGATTATGAGTATTTTGAAAGTTGTTTCATGGCTCCACACATCAACACAAAAAAGTTGTTCTCTCAGTGCATACAAAGCTTTGAAAATACAAATACTGTACATTTCAATTTTACACCAAAGCACTTACTGCAAACCTAATGGAAACACCTTAGGTTAACTTCCCACATGATTCTGAGATGTCTGAAAGTTGTTTCATACCTGTGCACATAAAGACAAAAAAGTTGATTTCTCAGTGAATAGAATGCTATGACATAAAAGTAGTATACATTTCAATTGTACTCAAAAGTTCTGACTGCAAACCTAATGGAAACACCTTTGCTTAACTTCCCACATAGGTATGAGTAGTTTGAAAGTTGTTTCATGCCTCTGTTCATCAAGACAAAAAAGTTACTTTCTCAGTGCATACTATGTTCTGACATTAAGTTGTGTACATTTCAGTTTTCCACCAAAGTGCAGATTGCAAACCAGAGGGATACATTTTAAGTTAACTTCCCACATGTTTCTGAGCTGTTTGAAAGTTGTCTCATGGCTCCACTCATCAACACAAAAAAGTTGTTATCTCAGTGCATACAATGCTTAGATAATACAAATAGTATACATTTCAATTTTACACCAAAGCACTTACTGCAAACCTAATGGAAACACCTTAGGTTAACTTCCCACATGATTCTGAGATGTCTGAAAGTTGTTTCATACCTGTGCACATAAAGACAAAAAAGTTGATTTCTCAGTGAATAGAATGCTATGACATAAAAGTAGTATACATTTCAATTGTACTCAATAGTTCTGACTGCAAACCTAATGGAAACACCTTTGCTTAACTTCCCACATAGGTATGAGTAGTTTGAAAGTTGTTTCATGCCTCTGTTCATCAAGACAAAAAGCTACTTTCTCAGTGCATACTATGTCCTGACATTAAGGTGGTATACATTTCAATTTTCCAACAAAGTGCAGAGTGCAAACCAGATGGATACATATTAAGTTAACTTCCCACATGTTTCTGAGCTGTTTGAAAGTTGTCTCATGGCTCGACTCATCAACACAAAAAAGTTGTTATCTCAGTGCATACAATGCTTAGATAATACAAATAGTACGCATTTCAATTTTACACCAAAGCACTTACTGCAAACCTAATGGAAACACCTCAGGTTAATTCCCACATGATTCTGAGATGTCTGAAAGTTGTTTCATACCTGTGCACATAAAGACAAAAAAGTTGATTTCTCAGTGAATAGAATGCTTTGACATAAAAGTAGTATACATTTCAATTGTACTCAAAAGTTCTGACTGCAAACCTAATGGAAACACATTTTGCTTAACTTCCCACATATGTATGAGTAGTTTGAAAGTTGTTTCATGCCTCTGTTCATCAAGACAAAAAAGTTACTTTCTCAGTGCATACTATGTCCTGACATTAAGGTGGTATACATTTCAATTTTCCAACAAAGTGCAGAGTGCAAACCAGATGGATACATATTAAGTTAACTTCCCACATGTTTCTGAGCTGTTTGAAAGTTGTCTCATGGCTCAACTCATCAACACAAAAAAGTTGTTATCTCAGTGCATACAATGCTCAGATAATACAAATAGTATACATTTCAATTTTACACCAAAGCACTTACTGCAAACCTAATGGAAACACCTAAGGTTAACTTCCCACATGATTCTGAGATGTCTGAAAGTTGTTTCATACCTGTGCACATAAAGACAAAAAAGTTGATTTCTCAGTGAATAGAATGCTTTGACATAAAAGTAGTATACATTTCAATTGTACTCAAAAGTTCTGACTGCAAACCTAATGGAAACACCTTTGCTTAACTTCCCACATAGGTATGAGTAGTTTGAAAGTTGTTTCATGCCTCTGTTCATCAAGGCAAAAAAGTTACTTTCACAGTGCATACTATGTTCTGACATTAAGTTGTATACATTTCAGTTTTCCACCAAAGTGCAGATTGCAAACCAGAGGGATACATTTTAAGTTAACTTCCCACATGTTTCTGAGCTGTTTCAGAGTTGTCTCATGGCTCCACTCATCAACACAAAAAAGTTGTTATCTCAGTGCATACAATGCTTAGATAATACAAATAGTATACATTTCAATTTTACACCAAAGCACTTACTGCAAACCTAATGGAAACACCTTAGGTTAACTTCCCACATGATTCTGAGATGTCTGAAAGTTGTTTCATACCTGTGCACATAAAGACAAAAAAGTTGATTTCTCAGTGAATAGAATGCTTTGACATAAAAGTAGTATACATTTCAATTGTACTCAAAAGTTCTTACTGCAAACCTAATGGAAAAACCTTTGCTTAACTTCCCACATAGGTATGAGTAGTTTGAAAGTTGTTTCATGCCTCTGTTCATCAAGACAAAAAGTTACTTTCACAGTGCATACTATCTTCTGACATTAAGTTGTATACATTTCAGTTTTCCACCAAAGTGCAGATTGCAAACCAGAGGGATATATTTTAAGTTAACTTCCCACATGTTTCTGAGCTGTTTGAAAGTTGTCTGATGGCTCCACTCATCAAGACAAAAAAGTGTTTTACTCAGTGCATGCAATGCTTAGATAATACAAATATTGTACATTTCAATTTTACACCAAAGCACTTACTGCAAACCTAATGGAAACACCTTAGGTTAACTTCCCACATGATTCTGAGATGTCTGAAGGTTGTTTCATACCTGTGCACATAAAGACAAAAAAGTTGATTTCTCAGTGAATAGAATGCTTCGACATAAAATTAGTATACATTTCAATTGTACACAAAAGTTCTGACTGCAAACCTAATGGAAACACCTTTGCTTAACTTCCCACATAGGTATGACTAGTGTGAAAGTTGTTTCATGACTCTGTTCATCAAGACAAAAAAGTTACTTTCTCAGTGCACACTATGTTCTGACATTAAGTTGCATACATTTCAGTTTTCCACCAAAGTGCAGATTGCAAACCAGAGGGATACATTTTAAGTTAACTTCCCAGATGTTTCTGAGCTGTTTGAAAGTTGTCTCATGGCTCCACTCATCAACACAAAAAAGTTGTTATCTCAGTGCATACAATGCTTAGATAATACAAGTACTGTACATTTCAATTTTACACCAAAGCACTTACTGGAAACCTAATGGAAACACCTTAGGTTAACTTCCCACATGATTCTGAGATGTCTGAAAGTTGTTTCATACCTGTGCACATAAAGAGAAAAAAGTTGATTTCTCAGTGAATAGAATGCTTTGACATAAAAGCAGTATACATTTCAATTGTACTCAAAAGTTCTGACTGCAAACCTAATGGAAACACCTTTGCTTAACTTCCCACATAGGGATGAGTAGTTTGAAAGTTGTTTCATGCCTCTGTTCATCAAGACAAAAAAGTTACTTTCTCAGTGCATACTATGTTCTGACATTAAGGTGGTATACATTTCAATTTTCCAACAAAGTGCAGAGTGCAAACCTGATGGATACATATTAAGTTAACTTCCCACATGTTTCTGAGCTGTTTCAAAGTTGTCTCATGGATCTACAAATCAAGACAAAAAAGTGGTTAACTAAGGGCATAAAATGTTTAGATAATACAAATAGTATAGATTTCAATTTTGCCTCAAAGTACATGCTGGAAAACTAGTGGAAACACCTTAGGTTAACTTCCCAAATGATTATGAGTATTTTGAAAGTTGTTTCATGGCTCCACACATCAACACAAAAAAGTTGTTCTCTCAGTGCATACAAAGCTTTGAAAATACAAATACTGTACATTTCAATTTTACACCAAAGCACTTACTGCAAACCTAATGGAAACACCTTAGGTTAACTTCCCACATGATTCTGAGATGTCTGAAAGTTGTTTCATACCTGTGCACATAAAGACAAAAAAGTTGATTTCTCAGTGAATAGAATGCTATGACATAAAAGTAGTATACATTTCAATTGTACTCAAAAGTTCTGACTGCAAACCTAATGGAAACACCTTTGCTTAACTTCCCACATAGGTATGAGTAGTTTGAAAGTTGTTTCATGCCTCTGTTCATCAAGACAAAAAAGTTACTTTCTCAGTGCATACTATGTTCTGACATTAAGTTGTGTACATTTCAGTTTTCCACCAAAGTGCAGATTGCAAACCAGAGGGATACATTTTAAGTTAACTTCCCACATGTTTCTGAGCTGTTTGAAAGTTGTCTCATGGCTCCACTCATCAACACAAAAAAGTTGTTATCTCAGTGCATACAATGCTTAGATAATACAAATAGTATACATTTCAATTTTACACCAAAGCACTTACTGCAAACCTAATGGAAACACCTTAGGTTTACTTCCCACATGATTCTGAGATGTCTGAAAGTTGTTTCATACCTGTGCACATAAAGACAAAAAAGTTGATTTCTCAGTGAATAGAATGCTATGACATAAAAGTAGTATACATTTCAATTGTACTCAATAGTTCTGACTGCAAACCTAATGGAAACACCTTTGCTTAACTTCCCACATAGGTATGAGTAGTTTGAAAGTTGTTTCATGCCTCTGTTCGTCAAGACAAAAAGCTACTTTCTCAGTGCATACTATGTCCTGACATTAAGGTGGTATACATTTCAATTTTCCAACAAAGTGCAGAGTGCAAACCAGATGGATACATATTAAGTTAACTTCCTACATGTTTCTGAGCTGTTTGAAAGTTGTCTCATGGCTCGACTCATCAACACAAAAAAGTTGTTATCTCAGTGCATACAATGCTTAGATAATACAAATAGTATGCATTTCAATTTTACACCAAAGCACTTACTGCAAACCTAATGGAAACACCTCAGGTTAATTCCCACATGATTCTGAGATGTCTGAAAGTTGTTTCATACCTGTGCACATAAAGACAAAAAAGTTGATTTCTCAGTGAATAGAATGCTTTGACATAAAAGTAGTATACATTTCAATTGTACTCAAAAGTTCTGACTGCAAACCTAATGGAAACACCTTTGCTTAACTTCCCACATATGTATGAGTAGTTTGAAAGTTGTTTCATGCCTCTGTTCATCAAGACAAAAAAGTTACTTTCTCAGTGCATACTATGTCCTGACATTAAGGTGGTATACATTTCAATTTTCCAACAAAGTGCAGAGTGCAAACCAGATGGATACATATTAAGTTAACTTCCCACATGTTTCTGAGCTGTTTGAAAGTTGTCTCATGGCTCCACTCATCAACACAAAAAAGTTGTTATCTCAGTGCATACAATGCTCAGATAATACAAATAGTATACATTTCAATTTTACACCAAAGCACTTACTGCAAACCTAATGGAAACACCTTAGGTTAACTTCCCACATGATTCTGAGATGTCTGAAAGTTGTTTCATACCTGTGCACATAAAGACAAAAAAGTTGATTTCTCAGTGAATAGAATGCTTTGACATAAAAGTAGTATACATTTCAATTGTACTCAAAATTTCTGACTGCAAACCTAATGGAAACACCTTTGCTTAACTTCCCACATAGGTATGAGTAGTTTGAAAGTTGTTTCATGCCTCTGTTCATCAAGAAAAAAAAGTTACTTTCTCAGTGCATACTATGTTCTGACATTAAGTTGTATACATTTCAGTTTTGCACCAAAGTGCAGATTGCAAACCAGAGGGATACATTTTAAGTTAACTTCCCACATGTTTCTGAGCTGTTTGAAAGTTGTCTCATGGCTCCACTCATCAACACAAAAAAGTTGTTATCTCAGTGCATACAATGCTTAGATAATACAAATAGTACGCATTTCAATTTTACACCAAAGCACTTACTGCAAACCTAATGGAAACACCTCAGGTTAATTCCCACATGATTCTGAGATGTCTGAAAGTTGTTTCATACCTGTGCACATAAAGACAAAAAAGTTGATTTCTCAGTGAATAGAATGCTTTGACATAAAAGTAGTATACATTTCAATTGTACTCAAAAGTTCTGACTGCAAACCTAATGGAAACACATTTTGCTTAACTTCCCACATATGTATGAGTAGTTTGAAAGTTGTTTCATGCCTCTGTTCATCAAGACAAAAAAGTTACTTTCTCAGTGCATACTATGTCCTGACATTAAGGTGGTATACATTTCAATTTTCCAACAAAGTGCAGAGTGCAAACCAGATGGATACATATTAAGTTAACTTCCCACATGTTTCTGAGCTGTTTGAAAGTTGTCTCATGGCTCCACTCATCAACACAAAAAAGTTGTTATCTCAGTGCATACAATGCTCAGATAATACAAATAGTATACATTTCAATTTTACACCGAAGCACTTACTGCAAACCTAATGGAAACACCTAAGGTTAACTTCCCACATGATTCTGAGATGTCTGAAAGTTGTTTCATACCTGTGCACATAAAGACAAAAAAGTTGATTTCTCAGTGAATAGAATGCTTTGACATAAAAGTAGTATACATTTCAATTGTACTCAAAAGTTCTGACTGCAAACCTAATGGAAACACCTTTGCTTAACTTCCCACATAGGTATGAGTAGTTTGAAAGTTGTTTCATGCCTCTGTTCATCAAGAAAAATAAGTTACTTTCTCAGTGCATACTATGTTCTGACATTAAGTTGTATACATTTCAGTTTTGCACCAAAGTGCAGATTGCAAACCAGAGGGATACATTTTAAGTTAACTTCCCACATGTTTCTGAGCTGTTTGAAAGTTGTCTCATGGCTCCATTCATCAACACAAAAAAGTTGTTATCTCAGTGCATACAATGCTTAGATAATACAAATACTGTACATTTCAATTTTACACCAAAGCACTTACTGCAAACCTAATGGAAACACCTTAGGTTAACTTCCCACATGATTCTGAGATGTCTGAAAGTTGTTTCATACCTGTGCACATAAAGACAAAAAAGTTGATTTCTCAGTGAATAGAATGCTTTGACTTAAAAGTAGTATACATTACAATTGTACTCAAAAGTTCAGACTGCAAACCTAATGGAAACACCTTTGCTTAACTTCCCACATAGGTATGAGTAGTTTGAAAGTTGTTTCATGCCTCTGTTCATCAAGACAAAAAAGTTACTTTCACAGTGCATACTATGTTCTGACATTAAGTTGTATACATTTCAGTTTTCCACCAAAGTGCAGATTGCAAACCAGAGGGATACATTTTAAGTTAACTTCCCACATGTTTCTGAGCTGTTTCAGAGTTGTCTCATGGCTCCACTCATCAACACAAAAAAGTTGTTATCTCAGTGCATACAATGCTTAGATAATACAAATAGTATACATTTCAATTTTACACCAAAGCACTTACTGCAAACCTAATGGAAACACCTTAGGTTAACTTCCCACATGATTCTGAGATGTCTGAAAGTTGTTTCATACCTGTGCACATAAAGACAAAAAAGTTGATTTCTCAGTGAATAGAATGCTTTGACATAAAAGTAGTATACATTTCAATTGTACTCAAAAGTTCTGACTGCAAACCTAATGGAAACACCTTTGCTTAACTTCCCACATAGGTATGAGTAGTTTGAAAGTTGTTTCATGCCTCTGTTCATCAAGACAAAAAGTTACTTTCACAGTGCATACTATCTTCTGACATTAAGTTGTATACATTTCAGTTTTCCACCAAAGTGCAGATTGCAAACCAGAGGGATATATTTTAAGTTAACTTCCCACATGTTTCTGAGCTGTTTGAAAGTTGTCTGATGGCTCCACTCATCAAGACAAAAAAGTGGTTTACTCAGTGCATGCAATGCTTAGATAATACAAATATTGTACATTTCAATTTTACACCAAAGCACTTACTGCAAACCTAATGGAAACACCTTAGGTTAACTTCCCACATGATTCTGAGATGTCTGAAGGTTGTTTCATACCTGTGCACATAAAGACAAAAAAGTTGATTTCTCAGTGAATAGAATGCTTCGACATAAAATTAGTATACATTTCAATTGTACTCAAAAGTTCTGACTGCAAACCTAATGGAAACACCTTTGCTTAACTTCCCACATAGGTATGACTAGTGTGAAAGTTGTTTCATGCCTCTGTTCATCAAGACAAAAAAGTTACTTTCTCAGTGCACACTATGTTCTGACATTAAGTTGCATACATTTCAGTTTTCCACCAAAGTGCAGATTGCAAACCAGAGGGATACATTTTAAGTTAACTTCCCAGATGTTTCTGAGCTGTTTGAAAGTTGTCTCATGGCTCCACTCATCAACACAAAAAAGTTGTTATCTCAGTGCATACAATGCTTAGATAATACAAGTACTGTACATTTCAATTTTACACCAAAGCACTTACTGGAAACCTAATGGAAACACCTTAGGTTAACTTCCCACATGATTCTGAGATGTCTGAAAGTTGTTTCATACCTGTGCACATAAAGAGAAAAAAGTTGATTTCTCAGTGAATAGAATGCTTTGACATAAAAGCAGTATACATTTCAATTGTACTCAAAAGTTCTGACTGCAAACCGAATGGAAACACCTTTGCTTAACTTCCCACATAGGGATGAGTAGTTTGAAAGTTGTTTCATGCCTCTGTTCATCAAGACAAAAAAGTTACTTTCTCAGTGCATACTATGTTCTGACATTAAGGTGGTATACATTTCAATTTTCCAACAAAGTGCAGAGTGCAAACCTGATGGATACATATTAAGTTAACTTCCCACATGTTTCTGAGCTGTTTCAAAGTTGTCTCATGGATCTACAAATCAAGACAAAAAAGTGGTTAACTAAGGGCATAAAATGGTTAGATAATACAAATAGTATAGATTTCAATTTTGCCTCAAAGTACATGCTGGAAAACTAGTGGAAACACCTTAGGTTAACTTCCCAAATGATTATGAGTATTTTGAAAGTTGTTTCATGGCTCCACACATCAACACAAAAAAGTTGTTCTCTCAGTGCATACAAAGCTTTGAAAATACAAATACTGTACATTTCAATTTTACACCAAAGCACTTACTGCAAACCTAATGGAAACACCTTAGGTTAACTTCCCACATGATTCTGAGATGTCTGAAAGTTGTTTCATACCTGTGCACATGAAGACAAAAAAGTTGATTTCTCAGTGAATAGAATGCTATGACATAAAAGTAGTATACATTTCAATTGTACTCAAAAGTTCTGACTGCAAACCTAATGGAAACACCTTTGCTTAACTTCCCACATAGGTATGAGTAGTTTGAAAGTTGTTTCATGCCTCTGTTCATCAAGACAAAAAAGTTACTTTCTCAGTGCATACTATGTTCTGACATTAAGTTGTGTACATTTCAGTTTTCCACCAAAGTGCAGATTGCAAACCAGAGGGATACATTTTAAGTTAACTTCCCACATGTTTCTGAGCTGTTTGAAAGTTGTCTCATGGCTCCACTCATCAACACAAAAAAGTTGTTATCTCAGTGCATACAATGCTTAGATAATACAAATAGTATACATTTCAATTTTACACCAAAGCACTTACTGCAAACCTAATGGAAACACCTTAGGTTAACTTCCCACATGATTCTGAGATGTCTGAAAGTTGTTTCATACCTGTGCACATAAAGACAAAAAAGTTGATTTCTCAGTGAATAGAATGCTATGACATAAAAGTAGTATACATTTCAATTGTACTCAATAGTTCTGACTGCAAACCTAATGGAAACACCTTTGCTTAACTTCCCACATAGGTATGAGTAGTTTGAAAGTTGTTTCATGCCTCTGTTCGTCAAGACAAAAAGCTACTTTCTCAGTGCATACTATGTCCTGACATTAAGGTGGTATACATTTCAATTTTCCAACAAAGTGCAGAGTGCAAACCAGATGAATACATATTAAGTTAACTTCCTACATGTTTCTGAGCTGTTTGAAAGTTGTCTCATGGCTCGACTCATCAACACAAAAAAGTTGTTATCTCAGTGCATACAATGCTTAGATAATACAAATAGTATGCATTTCAATTTTACACCAAAGCACTTACTGCAAACCTAATGGAAACACCTCAGGTTAATTCCCACATGATTCTGAGATGTCTGAAAGTTGTTTCATACCTGTGCACATAAAGACAAAAAAGTTGATTTCTCAGTGAATAGAATGCTTTGACATAAAAGTAGTATACATTTCAATTGTACTCAAAAGTTCTGACTGCAAACCTAATGGAAACACCTTTGCTTAACTTCCCACATATGTATGAGTAGTTTGAAAGTTGTTTCATGCCTCTGTTCATCAAGACAAAAAAGTTACTTTCTCAGTGCATACTATGTCCTGACATTAAGGTGGTATACATTTCAATTTTCCAACAAAGTGCAGAGTGCAAACCAGATGGATACATATTAAGTTAACTTCCCACATGTTTCTGAGCTGTTTGAAAGTTGTCTCATGGCTCCACTCATCAACACAAAAAAGTTGTTATCTCAGTGCATACAATGCTCAGATAATACAAATAGTATACATTTCAATTTTACACCAAAGCACTTACTGCAAACCTAATGGAAACACCTTAGGTTAACTTCCCACATGATTCTGAGATGTCTGAAAGTTGTTTCATACCTGTGCACATAAAGACAAAAAAGTTGATTTCTCAGTGAATAGAATGCTTTGACATAAAAGTAGTATACATTTCAATTGTACTCAAAATTTCTGACTGCAAACCTAATGGAAACACCTTTGCTTAACTTCCCACATAGGTATGAGTAGTTTGAAAGTTGTTTCATGCCTCTGTTCATCAAGAAAAAAAAGTTACTTTCTCAGTGCATACTATGTTCTGACATTAAGTTGTATACATTTCAGTTTTGCACCAAAGTGCAGATTGCAAACCAGAGGGATACATTTTAAGTTAACTTCCCACATGTTTCTGAGCTGTTTGAAAGTTGTCTCATGGCTCCACTCATCAACACAAAAAAGTTGTTATCTCAGTGCATACAATGCTTAGATAATACAAATAGTACGCATTTCAATTTTACACCAAAGCACTTACTGCAAACCTAATGGAAACACCTCAGGTTAATTCCCACATGATTCTGAGATGTCTGAAAGTTGTTTCATACCTGTGCACATAAAGACAAAAAAGTTGATTTCTCAGTGAATAGAATGCTTTGACATAAAAGTAGTATACATTTCAATTGTACTCAAAAGTTCTGACTGCAAACCTAATGGAAACACATTTTGCTTAACTTCCCACATATGTATGAGTAGTTTGAAAGTTGTTTCATGCCTCTGTTCATCAAGACAAAAAAGTTACTTTCTCAGTGCATACTATGTCCTGACATTAAGGTGGTATACATTTCAATTTTCCAACAAAGTGCAGAGTGCAAACCAGATGGATACATATTAAGTTAACTTCCCACATGTTTCTGAGCTGTTTGAAAGTTGTCTCATGGCTCCACTCATCAACACAAACAAGTTGTTATCTCAGTGCATACAATGCTCAGATAATACAAATAGTATACATTTCAATTTTACACCAAAGCACTTACTGCAAACCTAATGGAAACACCTAAGGTTAACTTCCCACATGATTCTGAGATGTCTGAAAGTTGTTTCATACCTGTGCACATAAAGACAAAAAAGTTGATTTCTCAGTGAATAGAATGCTTTGACATAAAAGTAGTATACATTTCAATTGTACTCAAAAGTTCTGACTGCAAACCTAATGGAAACACCTTTGCTTAACTTCCCACATAGGTATGAGTAGTTTGAAAGTTGTTTCATGCCTCTGTTCATCAAGAAAAATAAGTTACTTTCTCAGTGCATACTATGTTCTGACATTAAGTTGTATACATTTCAGTTTTGCACCAAAGTGCAGATTGCAAACCAGAGGGATACATTTTAAGTTAACTTCCCACATGTTTCTGAGCTGTTTGAAAGTTGTCTCATGGCTCCATTCATCAACACAAAAAAGTTGTTATCTCAGTGCATACAATGCTTAGATAATACAAATACTGTACATTTCAATTTTACACCAAAGCACTTACTGCAAACCTAATGGAAACACCTTAGGTTAACTTCCCACATGATTCTGAGATGTCTGAAAGTTGTTTCATACCTGTGCACATAAAGACAAAAAAGTTGATTTCTCAGTGAATAGAATGCTTTGACTTAAAAGTAGTATACATTACAATTGTTATCAAAAGTTCAGACTGCAAACCTAATGGAAACACCTTTGCTTAACTTCCCACATAGGTATGAGTAGTTTGAAAGTTGTTTCATGCCTCTGTTCATCAAGACAAAAAAGTTACTTTCACAGTGCATACTATGTTCTGACATTAAGTTGTATACATTTCAGTTTTCCACCAAAGTGCAGATTGCAAACCAGAGGGATACATTTTAAGTTAACTTCCCACATGTTTCTGAGCTGTTTCAGAGTTGTCTCATGGCTCCACTCATCAACACAAAAAAGTTGTTATCTCAGTGCATACAATGCTTAGATAATACAAATAGTATACATTTCAATTTTACACCAAAGCACTTACTGCAAACCTAATGGAAACACCTTAGGTTAACTTCCCACATGATTCTGAGATGTCTGAAAGTTGTTTCATACCTGTGCACATAAAGACAAAAAAGTTGATTTCTCAGTGAATAGAATGCTTTGACATAAAAGTAGTATACATTTCAATTGTACTCAAAAGTTCTGACTGCAAACCTAATGGAAACACCTTTGCTTAACTTCCCACATAGGTATGAGTAGTTTGAAAGTTGTTTCATGCCTCTGTTCATCAAGACAAAAAGTTACTTTCACAGTGCATACTATCTTCTGACATTAAGTTGTATACATTTCAGTTTTCCACCAAAGTGCAGATTGCAAACCAGAGGGATATATTTTAAGTTAACTTCCCACATGTTTCTGAGCTGTTTGAAAGTTGTCTGATGGCTCCACTCATCAAGACAAAAAAGTGGTTTACTCAGTGCATGCAATGCTTAGATAATACAAAGATTGTACATTTCAATTTTACACCAAAGCACTTACTGCAAACCTAATGGAAACACCTTAGGTTAACTTCCCACATGATTCTGAGATGTCTGAAGGTTGTTTCATACCTGTGCACATAAAGACAAAAAAGTTGATTTCTCAGTGAATAGAATGCTTCGACATAAAATTAGTATACATTTCAATTGTACTCAAAAGTTCTGACTGCAAACCTAATGGAAACACCTTTGCTTAACTTCCCACATAGGTATGACTAGTGTGAAAGTTGTTTCATGCCTCTGTTCATCAAGACAAAAAAGTTACTTTCTCAGTGCACACTATGTTCTGACATTAAGTTGCATACATTTCAGTTTTCCACCAAAGTGCAGATTGCAAACCAGAGGGATACATTTTAAGTTAACTTCCCAGATGTTTCTGAGCTGTTTGAAAGTTGTCTCATGGCTCCACTCATCAACACAAAAAAGTTGTTATCTCAGTGCATACAATGCTTAGATAATACAAGTACTGTACATTTCAATTTTACACCAAAGCACTTACTGGAAACCTAATGGAAACACCTTAGGTTAACTTCCCACATGATTCTGAGATGTCTGAAAGTTGTTTCATACCTGTGCACATAAAGAGAAAAAAGTTGATTTCTCAGTGAATAGAATGCTTTGACATAAAAGCAGTATACATTTCAATTGTACTCAAAAGTTCTGACTGCAAACCGAATGGAAACACCTTTGCTTAACTTCCCACATAGGGATGAGTAGTTTGAAAGTTGTTTCATGCCTCTGTTCATCAAGACAAAAAAGTTACTTTCTCAGTGCATACTATGTTCTGACATTAAGGTGGTATACATTTCAATTTTCCAACAAAGTGCAGAGTGCAAACCTGATGGATACATATTAAGTTAACTTCCCACATGTTTCTGAGCTGTTTCAAAGTTGTCTCATGGATCTACAAATCAAGACAAAAAAGTGGTTAACTAAGGGCATAAAATGGTTAGATAATACAAATAGTATAGATTTCAATTTTGCCTCAAAGTACATGCTGGAAAACTAGTGGAAACACCTTAGGTTAACTTCCCAAATGATTATGAGTATTTTGAAAGTTGTTTCATGGCTCCACACATCAACACAAAAAAGTTGTTCTCTCAGTGCATACAAAGCTTTGAAAATACAAATACTGTACATTTCAATTTTACACCAAAGCACTTACTGCAAACCTAATGGAAACACCTTAGGTTAACTTCCCACATGATTCTGAGATGTCTGAAAGTTGTTTCATACCTGTGCACATGAAGACAAAAAAGTTGATTTCTCAGTGAATAGAATGCTATGACATAAAAGTAGTATACATTTCAATTGTACTCAAAAGTTCTGACTGCAAACCTAATGGAAACACCTTTGCTTAACTTCCCACATAGGTATGAGTAGTTTGAAAGTTGTTTCATGCCTCTGTTCATCAAGACAAAAAAGTTACTTTCTCAGTGCATACTATGTTCTGACATTAAGTTGTGTACATTTCAGTTTTCCACCAAAGTGCAGATTGCAAACCAGAGGGATACATTTTAAGTTAACTTCCCACATGTTTCTGAGCTGTTTGAAAGTTGTCTCATGGCTCCACTCATCAACACAAAAAAGTTGTTATCTCAGTGCATACAATGCTTAGATAATACAAATAGTATACATTTCAATTTTACACCAAAGCACTTACTGCAAACCTAATGGAAACACCTTAGGTTAACTTCCCACATGATTCTGAGATGTCTGAAAGTTGTTTCATACCTGTGCACATAAAGACAAAAAAGTTGATTTCTCAGTGAATAGAATGCTATGACATAAAAGTAGTATACATTTCAATTGTACTCAATAGTTCTGACTGCAAACCTAATGGAAACACCTTTGCTTAACTTCCCACATAGGTATGAGTAGTTTGAAAGTTGTTTCATGCCTCTGTTCGTCAAAACAAAAAGCTACTTTCTCAGTGCATACTATGTCCTGACATTAAGGTGGTATACATTTCAATTTTCCAACAAAGTGCAGAGTGCAAACCAGATGGATACATATTAAGTTAACTTCCTACATGTTTCTGAGCTGTTTGAAAGTTGTCTCATGGCTCGACTCATCAACACAAAAAAGTTGTTATCTCAGTGCATACAATGCTTAGATAATACAAATAGTATGCATTTCAATTTTACACCAAAGCACTTACTGCAAACCTAATGGAAACACCTCAGGTTAATTCCCACATGATTCTGAGATGTCTGAAAGTTGTTTCATACCTGTGCACATAAAGACAAAAAAGTTGATTTCTCAGTGAATAGAATGCTTTGACATAAAAGTAGTATACATTTCAATTGTACTCAAAAGTTCTGACTGCAAACCTAATGGAAACACCTTTGCTTAACTTCCCACATATGTATGAGTAGTTTGAAAGTTGTTTCATGCCTCTGTTCATCAAGACAAAAAAGTTACTTTCTCAGTGCATACTATGTCCTGACATTAAGGTGGTATACATTTCAATTTTCCAACAAAGTGCAGAGTGCAAACCAGATGGATACATATTAAGTTAACTTCCCACATGTTTCTGAGCTGTTTGAAAGTTGTCTCATGGCTCCACTCATCAACACAAAAAAGTTGTTATCTCAGTGCATACAATGCTCAGATAATACAAATAGTATACATTTCAATTTTACACCAAAGCACTTACTGCAAACCTAATGGAAACACCTTAGGTTAACTTGCCACATGATTCTGAGATGTCTGAAAGTTGTTTCATACCTGTGCACATAAAGACAAAAAAGTTGATTTCTCAGTGAATAGAATGCTTTGACATAAAAGTAGTATACATTTCAATTGTACTCAAAAGTTCTGACTGCAAACCTAATGGAAACACATTTTGCTTAACTTCCCACATATGTATGAGTAGTTTGAAAGTTGTTTCATGCCTCTGTTCATCAAGACAAAAAAGTTACTTTCTCAGTGCATACTATGTCCTGACATTAAGGTGGTATACATTTCAATTTTCCAACAAAGTGCAGAGTGCAAACCAGATGGATACATATTAAGTTAACTTCCCACATGTTTCTGAGCTGTTTGAAAGTTGTCTCATGGCTCCACTCATCAACACAAAAAAGTTGTTATCTCAGTGCATACAATGCTCAGATAATACAAATAGTATACATTTCAATTTTACACCAAAGCACTTACTGCAAACCTAATGGAAACACCTAAGGTTAACTTCCCACATGATTCTGAGATGTCTGAAAGTTGTTTCATACCTGTGCACATAAAGACAAAAAAGTTGATTTCTCAGTGAATAGAATGCTTTGACATAAAAGTAGTATACATTTCAATTGTACTCAAAAGTTCTGACTGCAAACCTAATGGAAACACCTTTGCTTAACTTCCCACATAGGGATGAGTAGTTTGAAAGTTGTTTCATGCCTCTGTTCATCAAGAAAAATAAGTTACTTTCTCAGTGCATACTATGTTCTGACATTAAGTTGTATACATTTCAGTTTTGCACCAAAGTGCAGATTGCAAACCAGAGGGATACATTTTAAGTTAACTTCCCACATGTTTCTGAGCTGTTTGAAAGTTGTCTCATGGCTCCATTCATCAACACAAAAAAGTTGTTCTCTCAGTGCATACAAAGCTATGAAAATACAAATACTGTACATTTCAATTTTACACCAAAGCACTTACTGCAAACCTAATGGAAACACCTTAGGTTGACTTCCCACATGATTCTGAGATGTCTGAAAGTTGTTTCATACCTGTGCACATGAAGACAAAAAAGTTGATTTCTCAGTGAATAGAATGCTATGACATAAAAGTAGTATACATTTCAATTGTACTCAAAAGTTCTGACTGCAAACCTAATGGAAACACCTTTGCTTAACTTCCCACATAGGTATGAGTAGTTTGAAAGTTGTTTCATGCCTCTGTTCATCAAGACAAAAAAGTTACTTTCTCAGTGCATACTATGTTCTGACATTAAGTTGTGTACATTTCAGTTTTCCACCAAAGTGCAGATTGCAAACCAGAGGGATACATTTTAAGTTAACTTCCCACATGTTTCTGAGCTGTTTGAAAGTTGTCTCATGGCTCCACTCATCAACACAAAAAAGTTGTTATCTCAGTGCATACAATGCTTAGATAATAGAAATAGTATACATTTCAATTTTACACCAAAGCACTTACTGCAAACCTAATGGAAACACCTTAGGTTAACTTCCCACATGATTCTGAGATGTCTGAAAGTTGTTTCATACCTGTGCACATAAAGACAAAAAAGTTGATTTCTCAGTGAATAGAATGCTATGACATAAAAGTAGTATACATTTCAATTGTACTCAATAGTTCTGACTGCAAACCTAATGGAAACACCTTTGCTTAACTTCCCACATAGGTATGAGTAGTTTGAAAGTTGTTTCATGCCTCTGTTCGTCAAAACAAAAAGCTACTTTCTCAGTGCATACTATGTCCTGACATTAAGGTGGTATACATTTCAATTTTCCAACAAAGTGCAGAGTGCAAACCAGATGGATACATATTAACTTAACTTCCTACATGTTTCTGAGCTGTTTGAAAGTTGTCTCATGGCTCGACTCATCAACACAAAAAAGTTGTTATCTCAGTGCATACAATGCTTAGATAATACAAATAGTATGCATTTCAATTTTACACCAAAGCACTTACTGCAAACCTAATGGAAACACCTCAGGTTAATTCCCACATGATTCTGAGATGTCTGAAAGTTGTTTCATACCTGTGCACATAAAGACAAAAAAGTTGATTTCTCAGTGAATAGAATGCTTTGACATAAAAGTAGTATACATTTCAATTGTACTCAAAAGTTCTGACTGCAAACCTAATGGAAACACCTTTGCTTAACTTCCCACATATGTATGAGTAGTTTGAAAGTTGTTTCATGCCTCTGTTCATGAAGACAAAAAAGTTACTTTCTCAGTGCATACTATGTCCTGACATTAAGGTGGTATACATTTCAATTTTCCAACAAAGTGCAGAGTGCAAACCAGATGGATACATATTAAGTTAACTTCCCACATGTTTCTGAGCTGTTTGAAAGTTGTCTCATGGCTCCACTCATCAACACAAAAAAGTTGTTATCTCAGTGCATACAATGCTCAGATAATACAAATAGTATACATTTCAATTTTACACCAAAGCACTTACTGCAAACCTAATGGAAACACCTTAGGTTAACTTGCCACATGATTCTGAGATGTCTGAAAGTTGTTTCATACCTGTGCACATAAAGACAAAAAAGTTGATTTCTCAGTGAATAGAATGCTTTGACATAAAAGTAGTATACATTTCAATTGTACTCAAAAGTTCTGACTGCAAACCTAATGGAAACACATTTTGCTTAACTTCCCACATATGTATGAGTAGTTTGAAAGTTGTTTCATGCCTCTGTTCATCAAGACAAAAAAGTTACTTTCTCAGTGCATACTATGTCCTGACATTAAGGTGGTATACATTTCAATTTTCCAACAAAGTGCAGAGTGCAAACCAGATGGATACATATTAAGTTAACTTCCCACATGTTTCTGAGCTGTTTGAAAGTTGTCTCATGGCTCCACTCATCAACACAAAAAAGTTGTTATCTCAGTGCATACAATGCTCAGATAATACAAATAGTATACATTTCAATTTTACACCAAAGCACTTACTGCAAACCTAATGGAAACACCTAAGGTTAACTTCCCACATGATTCTGAGATGTCTGAAAGTTGTTTCATACCTGTGCACATAAAGACAAAAAAGTTGATTTCTCAGTGAATAGAATGCTTTGACATAAAAGTAGTATACATTTCAATTGTACTCAAAAGTTCTGACTGCAAACCTAATGGAAACACCTTTGCTTAACTTCCCACATAGGTATGAGTAGTTTGAAAGTTGTTTCATGCCTCTGTTCATCAAGAAAAATAAGTTACTTTCTCAGTGCATACTATGTTCTGACATTAAGTTGTATACATTTCAGTTTTGCACCAAAGTGCAGATTGCAAACCAGAGGGATACATTTTAAGTTAACTTCCCACATGTTTCTGAGCTGTTTGAAAGTTGTCTCATGGCTCCATTCATCAACACAAAAAAGTTGTTATCTCAGTGCATACAATGCTTAGATAATACAAATACTGTACATTTCAATTTTACACCAAAGCACTTACTGCAAACCTAATGGAAACACCTTAGGTTAACTTCCCACATGATTCTGAGATGTCTGAAAGTTGTTTCATACCTGTGCACATAAAGACAAAAAAGTTGATTTCTCAGTGAATAGAATGCTTTGACTTAAAAGTAGTATACATTACAATTGTACTCAAAAGTTCAGACTGCAAACCTAATGGAAACACCTTTGCTTAACTTCCCACATAGGTATGAGTAGTTTGAAAGTTGTTTCATGCCTCTGTTCATCAAGACAAAAAAGTTACTTTCACAGTGCATACTATGTTCTGACATTAAGTTGTATACATTTCAGTTTTCCACCAAAGTGCAGATTGCAAACCAGAGGGATACATTTTAAGTTAACTTCCCACATGTTTCTGAGCTGTTTCAGAGTTGTCTCATGGCTCCACTCATCAACACAAAAAAGTTGTTATCTCAGTGCATACAATGCTTAGATAATACAAATAGTATACATTTCAATTTTACACCAAAGCACTTACTGCAAACCTAATGGAAACACCTTAGGTTAACTTCCCACATGATTCTGAGATGTCTGAAAGTTGTTTCATACCTGTGCACATAAAGACAAAAAAGTTGATTTCTCAGTGAATAGAATGCTTTGACATAAAAGTAGTATACATTTCAATTGTACTCAAAAGTTCTGACTGCAAACCTAATGGAAACACCTTTGCTTAACTTCCCACATAGGTATGAGTAGTTTGAAAGTTGTTTCATGCCTCTGTTCATCAAGACAAAAAGTTACTTTCACAGTGCATACTATCTTCTGACATTAAGTTGTATACATTTCAGTTTTCCACCAAAGTGCAGATTGCAAACCAGAGGGATATATTTTAAGTTAACTTCCCACATGTTTCTGAGCTGTTTGAAAGTTGTCTGATGGCTCCACTCATCAAGACAAAAAAGTGGTTTACTCAGTGCATGCAATGCTTAGATAATACAAATATTGTACATTTCAATTTTACACCAAAGCACTTACTGCAAACCTAATGGAAACACCTTAGGTTAACTTCCCACATGATTCTGAGATGTCTGAAGGTTGTTTCATACCTGTGCACATAAAGAGAAAAAAGTTGATTTCTCAGTGAATAGAATGCTTTGACATAAAAGCAGTATACATTTCAATTGTACTCAAACGTTCTGACTGCAAACCGAATGGAAACACCTTTGCTTAACTTCCCACATAGGGATGAGTAGTTTGAAAGTTGTTTCATGCCTCTGTTCATCAAGACAAAAAAGTTACTTTCTCAGTGCATACTATGTTCTGACATTAAGGTGGTATACATTTCAATTTTCCAACAAAGTGCAGAGTGCAAACCTGATGGATACATATTAAGTTAACTTCCCACATGTTTCTGAGCTGTTTCAAAGTTGTCTCATGGATCTACAAATCAAGACAAAAAAGTGGTTAACTAAGGGCATAAAATGGTTAGATAATACAAATAGTATAGATTTCAATTTTGCCTCAAAGTACATGCTGGAAAACTAGTGGAAACACCTTAGGTTAACTTCCCAAATGATTATGAGTATTTTGAAAGTTGTTTCATGGCTCCACACATCAACACAAAAAAGTTGTTCTCTCAGTGCATACAAAGCTTTGAAAATACAAATACTGTACATTTCAATTTTACACCAAAGCACTTACTGCAAACCTAATGGAAACACCTTAGGTTAACTTCCCACATGATTCTGAGATGTCTGAAAGTTGTTTCATACCTGTGCACATGAAGACAAAAAAGTTGATTTCTCAGTGAATAGAATGCTATGACATAAAAGTAGTATACATTTCAATTGTACTCAAAAGTTCTGACTGCAAACCTAATGGAAACACCTTTGCTTAACTTCCCACATAGGTATGAGTAGTTTGAAAGTTGTTTCATGCCTCTGTTCATCAAGAAAAATAAGTTACTTTCTCAGTGCATACTATGTTCTGACATTAAGTTGTATACATTTCAGTTTTGCACCAAAGTGCAGATTGCAAACCAGAGGGATACATTTTAAGTTAACTTCCCACATGTTTCTGAGCTGTTTGAAAGTTGTCTCATGGCTCCATTCATCAACACAAAAAAGTTGTTATCTCAGTGCATACAATGCTTAGATAATACAAATACTGTACATTTCAATTTTACACCAAAGCACTTACTGCAAACCTAATGGAAACACCTTAGGTTAACTTCCCACATGATTCTGAGATGTCTGAAAGTTGTTTCATACCTGTGCACATAAAGACAAAAAAGTTGATTTCTCAGTGAATAGAATGCTTTGACATAAAAGTAGTATACATTTCAATTGTACTCAAAAGTTCTGACTGCAAACCTAATGGAAACACCTTTGCTTAACTTCCCACATAGGTATGAGTAGTTTGAAAGTTGTTTCATGCCTCTGTTCATCAAGACAAAAAGTTACTTTCACAGTGCATACTATCTTCTGACATTAAGTTGTATACATTTCAGTTTTCCACCAAAGTGCAGATTGCAAACCAGAGGGATATATTTTAAGTTAACTTCCCACATGTTTCTGAGCTGTTTGAAAGTTGTCTGATGGCTCCACTCATCAAGACAAAAAAGTGGTTTACTCAGTGCATGCAATGCTTAGATAATACAAATATTGTACATTTCAATTTTACACCAAAGCACTTACTGCAAACCTAATGGAAACACCTTAGGTTAACTTCCCACATGATTCTGAGATGTCTGAAGGTTGTTTCATACCTGTGCACATAAAGAGAAAAAAGTTGATTTCTCAGTGAATAGAATGCTTTGACATAAAAGCAGTATACATTTCAATTGTACTCAAACGTTCTGACTGCAAACCGAATGGAAACACCTTTGCTTAACTTCCCACATAGGGATGAGTAGTTTGAAAGTTGTTTCATGCCTCTGTTCATCAAGACAAAAAAGTTACTTTCTCAGTGCATACTATGTTCTGACATTAAGGTGGTATACATTTCAATTTTCCAACAAAGTGCAGAGTGCAAACCTGATGGATACATATTAAGTTAACTTCCCACATGTTTCTGAGCTGTTTCAAAGTTGTCTCATGGATCTACAAATCAAGACAAAAAAGTGGTTAACTAAGGGCATAAAATGGTTAGATAATACAAATAGTATAGATTTCAATTTTGCCTCAAAGTACATGCTGGAAAACTAGTGGAAACACCTTAGGTTAACTTCCCAAATGATTATGAGTATTTTGAAAGTTGTTTCATGGCTCCACACATCAACACAAAAAAGTTGTTCTCTCAGTGCATACAAAGCTTTGAAAATACAAATACTGTACATTTCAATTTTACACCAAAGCACTTACTGCAAACCTAATGGAAACACCTTAGGTTAACTTCCCACATGATTCTGAGATGTCTGAAAGTTGTTTCATACCTGTGCACATGAAGACAAAAAAGTTGATTTCTCAGTGAATAGAATGCTATGACATAAAAGTAGTATACATTTCAATTGTACTCAAAAGTTCTGACTGCAAACCTAATGGAAACACCTTTGCTTAACTTCCCACATAGGTATGAGTAGTTTGAAAGTTGTTTCATGCCTCTGTTCATCAAGACAAAAAAGTTACTTTCTCAGTGCATACTATGTTCTGACATTAAGTTGTGTACATTTCAGTTTTCCACCAAACTGCAGATTGCAAACCAGAGGGATGCATTTTAAGTTAACTTCCCACATGTTTCTGAGCTGTTTGAAAGTTGTCTCATGGCTCCACTCATCAACACAAAAAAGTTGTTATCTCAGTGCATACAATGCTTAGATAATACAAATACTGTACATTTCCATTTTACACCAAAGCACTTACTGCAAACCTAATGGAAACACCTTAGGTTAACTTCCCACATGATTCTGAGATGTCTGAAAGTTGTTTCATACCTGTGCACATAAAGACAAAAAAGTTGATTTCTCAGTGAATAGAATGCTTTGACTTAAAAGTAGTATACATTACAATTGCACTCAAAAGTTCAGACTGCAAACCTAATGGAAACACCTTTGCTTAACTTCCCACATAGGTATGAGTAGTTTGAAAGTTGTTTCATGCCTCTGTTCATCAAGAAAAAAAAGTTACTTTCTCAGTGCATACTATGTTCTGACATTAAGTTGTATACATTTCAGTTTTGCACCAAAGTGCAGATTGCAAACCAGAGGGATACATTTTAAGTTAACTTCCCACATGTTTCTGAGCTGTTTCAGAGTTGTCTCATGGCTCCACTCATCAACACAAAAAAGTTGTTATCTCAGTGCATACAATGCTTAGATAATACAAATACTGTACATTTCAATTTTAAACCAAAGCACTTACTGCAAACCTAATGGAAACACCTTAGGTTAACTTCCCACATGATTCTGAGATGTCTGAAAGTTGTTTCATACCTGTGCACATAAAGACAAAGAAGTTGATTTCTCAGTGAATAGAATGCTTTGACTTAAAAGTAGTATACATTACAATTGTACACAAAAGTTCAGACTGCAAACCTAATGGAAACACCTTTGCTTAACTTCCCACATAGGTATGAGTAGTTTGAAAGTTGTTTCATGCCTCTGTTCATCAAGACAAAAAAGTTACTTTCACAGTGCATACTATGTTCTGACATTAAGTTGTATACATTTCAGTTTTCCACCAAAGTGCAGATTGCAAACCAGAGGGATACATTTTAAGTTAACTTCCCACATGTTTCTGAGCTGTTTCAGAGTTGTCTCATGGCTCCACTCATCAACACAAAAAAGTTGTTATCTCAGTGCATACAATGCTTAGATAATACAAATAGTATACATTTCAATTTTACACCAAAGCACTTACTGCAAACCTAATGGAAACACCTCAGGTTAACTTCCCACATGATTCTGAGATGTCTGAAAGTTGTTTCATACCTGTGCACATAAAGACAAAAAAGTTGATTTCTCAGTGAATAGAATGCTTTGACATAAAAGTAGTATACATTTCAATTGTACTCAAAAGTTCTGACTGCAAACCTAATGGAAACACCTTTGCTTAACTTCCCACATAGGTATGAGTAGTTTGAAAGTTGTTTCATGCCTCTGTTCATCAAGACAAAAAGTTACTTTCACAGTGCATACTATGTTCTGACATTAAGTTGTATACATTTCAGTTTTCCACCAAAGTGCAGATTGCAAACCAGAGGGATACTTTTTAAGTTAACTTCCCACATGTTTCTGAGCTGTTTCAGAGTTGTCTCATGGCTCCACTCATCAACACAAAAAAGTTGTTATCTCAGTGCATACAATGCTTAGATAATACAAATAGTATACATTTCAATTTTACACCAAAGCACTTACTGCAAACCTAATGGAAACACCTTAGGTTAACTTCCCACATGATTCTGAGATGTCTGAAAGTTGTTTCATACCTGTGCACATAAAGACAAAAAAGTTGATTTCTCAGTGAATAGAATGCTTTGACATAAAAGTAGTATACATTTCAATTGTACTCAAAAGTTCTGACTGCAAACCTAATGGAAACACCTTTGCTTAACTTCCCACATAGGTATGAGTAGTTTGAAAGTTGTTTCATGCCTCTGTTCATCAAGACAAAAAAGTTACTTTCTCAGTGCATACTATGTTCTGACATTAACTTGTATACATTTCAGTTTTCCACCAAAGTGCAGATTGCAAACCAGAGGGATACATTTTAAGTTAACTTCCCACATGTTTCTGAGCTGTTTGAAAGTTGTCTCATGGCTGCACTCATTAACACAAAAAAGTTGTTATCTCAGTGCATACAATGCTTAGATAATACAAATACTGTACATTTCAATTTTACACCAAAGCACTTACTGCAAACCTAATGGAAACACCTTAGGTTAACTTCCCACATGATTCTGAGATGTCTGAAAGTTGTTTCATACCTGTGCACATAAAGAGAAAAAAGTTGGTTTCTCAGTGAATAGAATGCTTTGACATAAAAGTAGTATACATTTCAATTGTACTCAAAAGTTCTGACTGCAAACCTAATGGAAACACCTTTGCTTAACTTCCCACATAGGGATGAGTAGTTTGAAAGTTGTTTCATGCCTCTGTTCATCAAGACAAAAAAGTTACTTTCTCAGTGCATACTATGTTCTGACATTAAGGTGGTATACATTTCAATTTTCCAACAAAGTGCAGAGTGCAAACCTGATGGATACATATTAAGTTAACTTCCCACATGTTTCTGAGCTGTTTCAAAGTTGTCTCATGGATCTACAAATCAAGACAAAAAAGTGGTTAACTAAGGGCATAAAATGGTTAGATAATACAAATAGTATAGATTTCAATTTTGCCTCAAAGTACATGCTGGAAAACTAGTGGAAACACCTTAGGTTAACTTCCCAAATGATTATGAGTATTTTGAAAGTTGTTTCATGGCTCCACACATCAACACAAAAAAGTTGTTCTCTCAGTGCATACAAAGCTTTGAAAATACAAATACTGTACATTTCAATTTTACACCAAAGCACTTACTGCAAACCTAATGGAAACACCTTAGGTTAACTTCCCACATGATTCTGAGATGTCTGAAAGTTGTTTCATACCTGTGCACATAAAGACAAAAAAGTTGATTTCTCAGTGAATAGAATGCTATGACATAAAAGTAGTATACATTTCAATTGTACTCAAAAGTTCTGACTGCAAACCTAATGGAAACACCTTTGCTTAACTTCCCACATAGGTATGAGTAGTTTGAAAGTTGTTTCATGCCTCTGTTCATCAAGACAAAAAAGTTACTTTCTCAGTGCATACAATGTTCTGACATTAAGTTGTGTACATTTCAGTTTTCCACCAAAGTGCAGATTGCAAACCAGAGGGATACATTTTAAGTTAACTTTCCACATGTTTCTGAGCTGTTTGAAAGTTGTCTCATGGCTCCACTCATCAACACAAAAAAGTTGTTATCTCAGTGCATACAATGCTTAGATAATACAAATAGTATACATTTCAATTTTACACCAAAGCACTTACTGCAAACCTAATGGAAACACCTTAGGTTAACTTCCCACATGATTCTGAGATGTCTGAAAGTTGTTTCATACCTGTGCACATAAAGACAAAAAAGTTGATTTCTCAGTGAATAGAATGCAATGACATAAAAGTAGTATACATTTCAATTGTACTCAATAGTTCTGACTGCAAACCTAATGGAAACACCTTTGCTTAACTTCCCACATAGGTATGAGTAGTTTGAAAGTTGTTTCATGCCTCTGTTCATCAAGACAAAAAGCTACTTTCTCAGTGCATACTATGTCCTGACATTAAGGTGGTATACATTTCAATTTTCCAACAAAGTGCAGAGTGCAAACCAGATGGATACATATTAAGTTAACTTCCCACATGTTTCTGAGCTGTTTGAAAGTTGTCTCATGGCTCGACTCATCAACACAAAAAAGTTGTTATCTCAGTGCATACAATGCTTAGATAATACAAATAGTATGCATTTCAATTTTACGCCAAAGCACTTACTGCAAACCTAATGGAAACACCTCAGGTTAATTCCCACATGATTCTGAGATGTCTGAAAGTTGTTTCATACCTGTGCACATAAAGACAAAAAAGTTGATTTCTCAGTGAATAGAATGCTTTGACATAAAAGTAGTATACATTTCAATTGTACTCAAAAGTTCTGACTGCAAACCTAATGGAAACACCGTTGCTTAACTTCCCACATATGTATGAGTAGTTTGAAAGTTGTTTCATGCCTCTGTTCATCAAGACAAAAAAGTTACTTTCTCAGTGCATACTATGTCCTGACATTAAGGTGGTATACATTTCAATTTTCCAACAAAGTGCAGAGTGCAAACCAGATGGATACATATTAAGTTAACTTCCCACACTTTCTGAGCTGTTTGAAAGTTGTCTCATGGCTCCACTCATCAACACAAAAAAGTTGTTATCTCAGTGCATACAATGCTCAGATAATACAAATAGTATACATTTCAATTTTACACCAAAGCACTTACTGCAAACCTAATGGAAACACCTTAGGTTAACTTCCCACATGATTCTGAGATGTCTGAAAGTTGTTTCATACCTGTGCACATAAAGACAAAAAAGTTGATTTCTCAGTGAATAGAATGCTTTGACATAAAAGTAGTATATATTTCAATTGTACTCAAAAGTTCTGACTGCAAACCTAATGGAAACACCTTTGCTTAACTTCCCACATAGGTATGAGTAGTTTGAAAGTTGTTTCATGCCTCTGTTCATCAAGAAAAAAAAGTTACTTTCTCAGTGCATACTATGTTCTGACATTAAGTTGTATACATTTCAGTTTTGCACCAAAGTGCAGATTGCAAACCAGAGGGATACATTTTAAGTTAACTTCCCACATGTTTCTGAGCTGTTTGAAAGTTGTCTCATGGCTCCACTCATCAACACAAAAAAGTTGTTATCTCAGTGCATACAATGCTTAGATAATACAAATACTGTACATTTCAATTTTACACCAAAGCACTTACTGCAAACCCAATGGAAACACCTTAGGTTAACTTCCCACATGATTCTGAGATGTCTGAAAGTTGTTTCATACCTGTGCACATAAAGACAAAAAAGTTGATTTCTCAGTGAATAGAATGCTATGACATAAAAGTAGTATACATTTCAATTGTACTCAATAGTTCTGACTGCAAACCTAATGGAAACACCTTTGCTTAACTTCCCACATAGGTATGAGTAGTTTGAAAGTTGTTTCATGCCTCTGTTCATCAAGACAAAAAGCTACTTTCTCAGTGCATACTATGTCCTGACATTAAGGTGGTATACATTTCAATTTTCCAACAAAGTGCAGAGTGCAAACCAGATGGATACATATTAAGTTAACTTCCTACATGTTTCTGAGCTGTTTGAAAGTTGTCTCATGGCTCGACTCATCAACACAAAAAAGTTGTTATCTCAGTGCATACAATGCTTAGATAATACAAATAGTATGCATTTCAATTTTACACCAAAGCACTTACTGCAAACCTAATGGAAACACCTCAGGTTAATTCCCACATGATTCTGAGATGTCTGAAAGTTGTTTCATACCTGTGCACATAAAGACAAAAAAGTTGATTTCTCAGTGAATAGAATGCTTTGACATAAAAGTAGTATACATTTCAATTGTACTCAAAAGTTCTGACTGCAAACCTAATGGAAACACCTTTGCTTAACTTCCCACATATGTATGAGTAGTTTGAAAGTTGTTTCATGCCTCTGTTCATCAAGACAAAAAAGTTACTTTCTCAGTGCATACTATGTCCTGACATTAAGGTGGTATACATTTCAATTTTCCAACAAAGTGCAGAGTGCAAACCAGATGGATACATATTAAGTTAACTTCCCACATGTTTCTGAGCTGTTTGAAAGTTGTCTCATGGCTCCACTCATCAACACAAAAAAGTTGTTATCTCAGTGCATACAATGCTCAGATAATACAAATAGTATACATTTCAATTTTATACCAAAGCACTTACTGCAAACCTAATGGAAACACCTTAGGTTAACTTCCCACATGATTCTGAGATGTCTGAAAGTTGTTTGATACCTGTGCACATAAAGACAAAAAAGTTGATTTCTCAGTGAATAGAATGCTTTGACATAAAAGTAGTATACATTTCAATTGTACTCAAAAGTTCTGACTGCAAACCTAATGGAAACACCTTTGCTTAACTTCCCACATAGGTATGAGTAGTTTGAAAGTTGTTTCATGCCTCTGTTCATCAAGAAAATAAAGTTACTTTCTCAGTGCATACTATGTTCTGACATTAAGTTGTATACATTTCAGTTTTGCACCAAAGTGCAGATTGCAAACCAGAGGGATACATTTTAAGTTAACTTCCCACATGTTTCTGAGCTGTTTGAAAGTTGTCTCATGGCTCCATTCATCAACACAAAAAAGTTGTTATCTCAGTGCATACAATGCTTAGATAATACAAATACTGTACATTTCCATTTTACACCAAAGCACTTACTGCAAACCTAATGGAAACACCTTAGGTTAACTTCCCACATGATTCTGAGATGTCTGAAAGTTGTTTCATACCTGTGCACATAAAGACAAAAAAGTTGATTTCTCAGTGAATAGAATGCTTTGACTTAAAAGTAGTATACATTACCATTGTACTCAAAAGTTCAGACTGCAAACCTAATGGAAACACCTTTGCTTAACTTCCCACATAGGTATGAGTAGTTTGAAAGTTGTTTCATGCCTCTGTTCATCAAGAAAAAAAAGTTACTTTCTCAGTGCATACTATGTTCTGACCGTAAGTTGTATACATTTCAGTTTTGCACCAAAGTGCAGATTGCAAACCAGAGGGATACATTTTAAGTTAACTTCCCACATGTTTCTGAGCTGTTTCAGAGTTGTGTCATGGCTCCACTCATCAACACAAAAAAGTTGTTATCTCAGTGCATACAATGCTTAGATAATACAAATACTGTACATTTCAATTTTACACCAAAGCACTTACTGCAAACCTAATGGAAACACCTTAGGTTAACTTCCCACATGATTCTGAGATGTCTGAAAGTTGTTTCATACCTGTGCACATAAAGACAAAAAAGTTGATTTCTCAGTGAATAGAATGCTTTGACTTAAAAGTAGTATACATTACAATTGTACTCAAAAGTTCAGACTGCAAACCTAATGGAAACACCTTTGCTTAACTTCCCACATAGGTATGAGTAGTTTGAAAGTTGTTTCATGCCTCTGTTCATCAAGACAAAAAAGTTAATTTCACAGTGCATACTATGTTCTGACATTAAGTTGTATACATTTCAGTTTTCCACCAAAGTGCAGATTGCAAACCAGAGGGATACATTTTAAGTTAACTTCCCACATGTTTCTGAGCTGTTTCAGAGTTGTCTCATGGCTCCACTCATCAACACAAAAAAGTTGTTATCTCAGTGCATACAATGATTAGATAATACAAATAGTATACATTTCAATTTTACACCAAAGCACTTACTGCAAACCTAATGGAAACACCTTAGGTTAACTTCCCACATGATTCTGAGATGTCTGAAAGTTGTTTCATACCTGTGCACATAAAGACAAAAAAGTTGATTTCTCAGTGAATAGAATGCTTTGACATAAAAGTAGTATACATTTCAATTGTACTCAAAAGTTCTGACTGCAAACCTAATGGAAACACCTTTGCTTAACTTCCCACATAGGTATGAGTAGTTTGAAAGTTGTTTCATGCCTCTGTTCATCAAGACAAAAAGTTACTTTCACAGTGCATACTATGTTCTGACATTAAGTTGTATACATTTCAGTTTTCCACCAAAGTGCAGATTGCAAACCAGAGGGATACTTTTTAAGTTAACTTCCCACATGTTTCTGAGCTGTTTCAGAGTTGTCTCATGGCTCCACTCATCAACACAAAAAAGTTGTTATCTCAGTGCATACAATGCTTAGATAATACAAATAGTATACATTTCAATTTTACACCAAAGCACTTACTGCAAACCTAATGGAAACACCTTAGGTTAACTTCCCACATGATTCTGAGATGTCTGAAAGTTGTTTCATACCTGTGCACATAAAGAGAAAAAAGTTGGTTTCTCAGTGAATAGAATGCTTTGACATAAAAGTAGTATACATTTCAATTGTACTCAAAAGTTCTGACTGCAAACCTAATGGAAACACCTTTGCTTAACTTCCCACATAGGGATGAGTAGTTTGAAAGTTGTTTCATGCCTCTCTTCATCAAGACAAAAAAGTTACTTTCTCAGTGCATACTATGTTCTGACATTAAGGTGGTATACATTTCAATTTTCCAACAAAGTGCAGAGTGCAAACCTGATGGATACATATTAAGTTAACTTCCCACATGTTTCTGAGCTGTTTCAAAGTTGTCTCATGGATCTACAAATCAAGACAAAAAAGTGGTTAACTAAGGGCATAAAATGGTTAGATAATACAAATAGTATAGATTTCAATTTTGCCTCAAAGTACATGCTGGAAAACTAGTGGAAACACCTTAGGTTAACTTCCCAAATGATTATGAGTATTTTGAAAGTTGTTTCATGGCTCCACACATCAACACAAAAAAGTTGTTCTCTCAGTGCATACAAAGCTTTGAAAATACAAATACTGTACATTTCAATTTCACACCAAAGCACTTACTGCAAACCTAATGGAAACACCTTAGGTTAACTTCCCACATGATTCTGAGATGTCTGAAAGTTGTTTCATACCTGTGCACATAAAGACAAAAAAGTTGATTTCTCAGTGAATAGAATGCTATGACATAAAAGTAGTATACATTTCAATTGTACTCAAAAGTTCTGACTGCAAACCTAATGGAAACACCTTTGCTTAACTTCCCACATAGGTATGAGTAGTTTGAAAGTTGTTTCATGCCTCTGTTCATCAAGACAAAAAAGTTACTTTCTCAGTGCATACAATGTTCTGACATTAAGTTGTGTACATTTCAGTTTTCCACCAAAGTGCAGATTGCAAACCAGAGGGATACATTTTAAGTTAACTTTCCACATGTTTCTGAGCTGTTTGAAAGTTGTCTCATGGCTCCACTCATCAACACAAAAAAGTTGTTATCTCAGTGCATACAATGCTTAGATAATACAAATAGTATACATTTCAATTTTACACCAAAGCACTTACTGCAAACCTAATGGAAACACCTTAGGTTAACTTCCCACATGATTCTGAGATGTCTGAAAGTTGTTTCATACCTGTGCACATAAAGACAAAAAAGTTGATTTCTCAGTGAATAGAATGCAATGACATAAAAGTAGTATACATTTCAATTGTACTCAATAGTTCTGACTGCAAACCTAATGGAAACACCTTTGCTTAACTTCCCACATAGGTATGAGTAGTTTGAAAGTTGTTTCATGCCTCTGTTCATCAAGACAAAAAGCTACTTTCTCAGTGCATACTATGTCCTGACATTAAGGTGGTATACATTTCAATTTTCCAACAAAGTGCAGAGTGCAAACCAGATGGATACATATTAAGTTAACTTCCCACATGTTTCTGAGCTGTTTGAAAGTTGTCTCATGGCTCGACTCATCAACACAAAAAAGTTGTTATCTCAGTGCATACAATGCTTAGATAATACAAATAGTATGCATTTCAATTTTACGCCAAAGCACTTACTGCAAACCTAATGGAAACACCTCAGGTTAATTCCCACATGATTCTGAGATGTCTGAAAGTTGTTTCATACCTGTGCACATAAAGACAAAAAAGTTGATTTCTCAGTGAATAGAATGCTTTGACATAAAAGTAGTATACATTTCAATTGTACTCAAAAGTTCTGACTGCAAACCTAATGGAAACACCTTTGCTTAACTTCCCACATAGGTATGAGTAGTTTGAAAGTTGTTTCATGCCTCTGTTCATCAAGAAAAAAAAGTTACTTTCTCAGTGCATACTATGTTCTGACATTAAGTTGTATACATTTCAGTTTTGCACCAAAGTGCAGATTGCAAACCAGAGGGATACATTTTAAGTTAACTTCCCACATGTTTCTGAGCTGTTTGAAAGTTGTCTCATGGCTCCACTCATCAACACAAAAAAGTTGTTATCTCAGTGCATACAATGCTTAGATAATACAAATACTGTACATTTCAATTTTACACCAAAGCACTTACTGCAAACCCAATGGAAACACCTTAGGTTAACTTCCCACATGATTCTGAGATGTCTGAAAGTTGTTTCATACCTGTGCACATAAAGACAAAAAAGTTGATTTCTCAGTGAATAGAATGCTATGACATAAAAGTAGTATACATTTCAATTGTACTCAATAGTTCTGACTGCAAACCTAATGGAAACACCTTTGCTTAACTTCCCACATAGGTATGAGTAGTTTGAAAGTTGTTTCATGCCTCTGTTCATCAAGACAAAAAGCTACTTTCTCAGTGCATACTATGTCCTGACATTAAGGTGGTATACATTTCAATTTTCCAACAAAGTGCAGAGTGCAAACCAGATGGATACATATTAAGTTAACTTCCTACATGTTTCTGAGCTGTTTGAAAGTTGTCTCATGGCTCGACTCATCAACACAAAAAAGTTGTTATCTCAGTGCATACAATGCTTAGATAATACAAATAGTATGCATTTCAATTTTACACCAAAGCACTTACTGCAAACCTAATGGAAACACCTCAGGTTAATTCCCACATGATTCTGAGATGTCTGAAAGTTGTTTCATACCTGTGCACATAAAGACAAAAAAGTTGATTTCTCAGTGAATAGAATGCTTTGACATAAAAGTAGTATACATTTCAATTGTACTCAAAAGTTCTGACTGCAAACCTAATGGAAACACCTTTGCTTAACTTCCCACATATGTATGAGTAGTTTGAAAGTTGTTTCATGCCTCTGTTCATCAAGACAAAAAAGTTACTTTCTCAGTGCATACTATGTCCTGACATTAAGGTGGTATACATTTCAATTTTCCAACAAAGTGCAGAGTGCAAACCAGATGGATACATATTAAGTTAACTTCCCACATGTTTCTCAGCTGTTTGAAAGTTGTCTCATGGCTCCACTCATCAACACAAAAAAGTTGTTATCTCAGTGCATACAATGCTCAGATAATACAAATAGTATACATTTCAATTTTACACCAAAGCACTTACTGCAAACCTAATGGAAACACCTTAGGTTAACTTCCCACATGATTCTGAGATGTCTGAAAGTTGTTTCATACCTGTGCACATAAAGACAAAAAAGTTGATTTCTCAGTGAATAGAATGCTTTGACATAAAAGTAGTATACATTTCAATTGTACTCAAAAGTTCTGACTGCAAACCTAATGGAAACACCTTTGCTTAACTTCCCACATAGGTATGAGTAGTTTGAAAGTTGTTTCATGCCTCTGTTCATCAAGAAAAAAAAGTTACTTTCTCAGTGCATACTATGTTCTGACATTAAGTTGTATACATTTCAGTTTTGCACCAAAGTGCAGATTGCAAACCAGAGGGATACATTTTAAGTTAACTTCCCACATGTTTCTGAGCTGTTTGAAAGTTGTCTCATGGCTCCACTCATCAACACAAAAAAGTTGTTATCTCAGTGCATACAATGCTTAGATAATACAAATACTGTACATTTCCATTTTACGCCAAAGCACTTACTGCAAACCTAATGGAAACACCTTAGGTTAACTTCCCACATGATTCTGAGATGTCTGAAAGTTGTTTCATACCTGTGCACATAAAGACAAAAAAGTTGATTTCTCAGTGAATAGAATGCTTTGACTTAAAAGTAGTATACATTACAATTGTACTCAAAAGTTCAGACTGCAAACCTAATGGAAACACCTTTGCTTAACTTCCCACATAGGTATGAGTAGTTTGAAAGTTGTTTCATGCCTCTGTTCATCAAGAAAAAAAAGTTACTTTCTCAGTGCATACTATGTTCTGACATTAAGTTGTATACATTTCAGTTTTGCACCAAAGTGCAGATTGCAAACCAGAGGGATACATTTTAAGTTAACTTCCCACATGTTTCTGAGCTGTTTCAGAGTTGTCTCATGGCTCCACTCATCAACACAAAAAAGTTGTTATCTCAGTGCATACAATGCTTAGATAATACAAATACTGTACATTTCAATTTTACACCAAAGCACTTACTGCAAACCTAATGGAAACACCTTAGGTTAACTTCTCACATGATTCTGAGATGTCTGAAAGTTGTTTCATACCTGTGCACATAAAGACAAAAAAGTTGATTTCTCAGTGAATAGAATGCTTTGACTTAAAAGTAGTATACATTACAATTGTACTCAAAAGTTCAGACTGCAAACCTAATGGAAACACCTTTGCTTAACTTCCCACATAGGTATGAGTAGTTTGAAAGTTGTTTCATGCCTCTGTTCATCAAGACAAAAAAGTTACTTTCACAGTGCATACTATGTTCTGACATTAAGTTGTATACATTTCAGTTTTCCACCAAAGTGCAGATTGCAAACCAGAGGGATACATTTTAAGTTAACTTCCCACATGTTTCTGAGCTGTTTCAGAGTTGTCTCATGGCTCCACTCATCAACACAAAAAAGTTGTTATCTCAGTGCATACAATGCTTAGATAATACAAATAGTATACATTTCAATTTTACACCAAAGCACTTACTGCAAACCTAATGGAAACACCTTAGGTTAACTTCCCACATGATTCTGAGATGTCTGAAAGTTGTTTCATACCTGTGCACATAAAGACAAAAAAGTTGATTTCTCAGTGAATAGAATGCTTTGACATAAAAGTAGTATACATTTCAATTGTACTCAAAAGTTCTGACTGCAAACCTAATGGAAACACCTTTGCTTAACTTCCCACATAGGTGTGAGTAGTTTGAAAGTTGTTTCATGCCTCTGTTCATCAAGACAAAAAGTTACTTTCACAGTGCATACTATGTTCTGACATTAAGTTGTATACATTTCAGTTTTCCACCAAAGTGCAGATTGCAAACCAGAGGGATACTTTTTAAGTTAACTTCCCACATGTTTCTGAGCTGTTTCAGAGTTGTCTCATGGCTCCACTCATCAACACAAAAAAGTTGTTATCTCAGTGCATACAATGCTTAGATAATACAAATAGTATACATTTCAATTTTACACCAAAGCACTTACTGCAAACCTAATGGAAACACCTTAGGTTAACTTCCCACATGATTCTGAGATGTCTGAAAGTTGTTTCATACCTGTGCACATAAAGACAAAAAAGTTGATTTCTCAGTGAATAGAATGCTTTGACATATAAGTAGTATACATTTCAATTGTACTCAAAAGTTCTGACTGCAAACCTAATGGAAACACCTTTGCTTAACTTCCCACATAGGAATGAGTAGTTTGAAAGTTGTTTCATGCCTCTGTTCATCAAGACAAAAAAGTTACTTTCTCAGTGCATACTATGTTCTGACATTAACTTGTATACATTTCAGTTTTCCACCAAAGTGCAGATTGCAAACCAGAGGGATACATTTTAAGTTAACTTCCCACATGTTTCTGAGCTGTTTGAAAGTTGTCTCATTGCTCCACTCATCAACACAAAAAAGTTGTTATCTCAGTGCATACAATGCTTAGATAATACAAATACTGTACATTTCCATTTTACACCAAAGCACTTACTGCAAACCTAATGGAAACACCTTAGGTTAACTTCCCACATGATTCTGAGATGTCTGAAAGTTGTTTCATACCTGTGCACATAAAGACAAAAAAGTTGATTTCTCAGTGAATAGAATGCTTTGACTTAAAAGTAGTATACATTACAATTGTACTCAAAAGTTCAGACTGCAAACCTAATGGAAACACCTTTGCTTAACTTCCCACATAGGTATGAGTAGTTTGAAAGTTGTTTCATGCCTCTGTTCATCAAGAAAAAAAAGTTACTTTCTCAGTGCATACTATGTTCTGACATTAAGTTGTATACATTTCAGTTTTGCACCAAAGTGCAGATTGCAAACCAGAGGGATACATTTTAAGTTAACTTCCCACATGTTTCTGAGCTGTTTCAGAGTTGTCTCATGGCTCCACTCATCAACACAAAAAAGTTGTTATCTCAGTGCATACAATGCTTAGATAATACAAATACTGTACATTTCAATTTTACACCAAAGCACTTACTGCAAACCTAATGGAAACACCTTAGGTTAACTTCTCACATGATTCTGAGATGTCTGAAAGTTGTTTCATACCTGTGCACATAAAGACAAAAAAGTTGATTTCTCAGTGAATAGAATGCTTTGACTTAAAAGTAGTATACATTACAATTGTACTCAAAAGTTCAGACTGCAAACCTAATGGAAACACCTTTGCTTAACTTCCCACATAGGTATGAGTAGTTTGAAAGTTGTTTCATGCCTCTGTTCATCAAGACAAAAAAGTTACTTTCACAGTGCATACTATGTTCTGACATTAAGTTGTATACATTTCAGTTTTCCACCAAAGTGCAGATTGCAAACCAGAGGGATACATTTTAAGTTAACTTCCCACATGTTTCTGAGCTGTTTCAGAGTTGTCTCATGGCTCCACTCATCAACACAAAAAAGTTGTTATCTCAGTGCATACAATGCTTAGATAATACAAATAGTATACATTTCAATTTTACACCAAAGCACTTACTGCAAACCTAATGGAAACACCTTAGGTTAACTTCCCACATGATTCTGAGATGTCTGAAAGTTGTTTCATACCTGTGCACATAAAGACAAAAAAGTTGATTTCTCAGTGAATAGAATGCTTTGACATAAAAGTAGTATACATTTCAATTGTACTCAAAAGTTCTGACTGCAAACCTAATGGAAACACCTTTGCTTAACTTCCCACATAGGTGTGAGTAGTTTGAAAGTTGTTTCATGCCTCTGTTCATCAAGACAAAAAGTTACTTTCACAGTGCATACTATGTTCTGACATTAAGTTGTATACATTTCAGTTTTCCACCAAAGTGCAGATTGCAAACCAGAGGGATACTTTTTAAGTTAAGTTCCCACATGTTTCTGAGCTGTTTCAGAGTTGTCTCATGGCTCCACTCATCAACACAAAAAAGTTGTTATCTCAGTGCATACAATGCTTAGATAATACAAATAGTATACATTTCAATTTTACACCAAAGCACTTACTGCAAACCTAATGGAAACACCTTAGGTTAACTTCCCACATGATTCTGAGATGTCTGAAAGTTGTTTCATACCTGTGCACATAAAGACAAAAAAGTTGATTTCTCAGTGAATAGAATGCTTTGACATATAAGTAGTATACATTTCAATTGTACTCAAAAGTTCTGACTGCAAACCTAATGGAAACACCTTTGCTTAACTTCCCACATAGGAATGAGTAGTTTGAAAGTTGTTTCATGCCTCTGTTCATCAAGACAAAAAAGTTACTTTCTCAGTGCATACTATGTTCTGACATTAACTTGTATACATTTCAGTTTTCCACCAAAGTGCAGATTGCAAACCAGAGGGATACATTTTAAGTTAACTTCCCACATGTTTCTGAGCTGTTTGAAAGTTGTCTCATTGCTCCACTCATCAACACAAAAAAGTTGTTATCTCAGTGCATACAATGCTTAGATAATACAAATAGTATACATTTCAATTTTACACCAAAGCACTTACTGCAAACCTAATGGAAACACCTCAGGTTAACTTTCCAACTGATTCTGAGATGTCTGAAAGTTGTTTCATACCTGTGCACATAAAGACAAAAAAGTTGATTTCTCAGTGAATACAATGCTTTGACATAAAAGTAGTATACATTTCAATTGTACTCAAAAGTTCTGACTGCAAACCTAATGGAAACACCTTTGCTTAACTTCCCACATAGGTATGAGTAGTTTGAAAGTTGTTTCATGCCTCTGTTCATCAAGACAAAAAAGTTACTTTCTCAGTGCATACTATGTTCTGACATTAAGTTGTATACATTTCAGTTTTCCAACAAAGTGCAGATTGCAAACCAGAGGGATACATTTTAAGTTAACTTCCCACATGTTTCTGAGCTGTTTGAAAGTTGTCTCATGGCTGCACTCATTAACACAAAATTTGTTATCTCAGTGCATACAAAGCTTAGATAATGCAAATACTGTACATTTCAATTTTACACCAAAGCACTTACTGCAAACCTAATGGAAACACCTTAGGTTAACTTCCCACATGATTCTGAGATGTCTGAAGGTTGTTTCATACCTGTGCACATAAAGAGAAAGAAGTTGATTTCTCAGTGAATAGAATGCTTTGACATAAAAGTAGTATACATTTCAATTGTACTCAAAAGTTCTGACTGCAAACCTAATGGAAACACCTTTGCTTAACTTCCCACATAGGGATGAGTAGTTTGAAAGTTGTTTCATGCCTCTGTTCATCAAGACAAAAAAGTTACTTTCTCAGTGCATACTATGTTCTGACATTAAGGTGGTATACATTTCAATTTTCCAACAAAGTGCAGAGTGCAAACCTGATGGATACATATTAAGTTAACTTCCCACATGTTTCTGAGCTGTTTCAAAGTTGTCTCATGGATCTACAAATCAAGACAAAAAAGTGGTTAACTAAGGGCATAAAATGGTTAGATAATACAAATAGTATAGATTTCAATTTTGCCTCAAAGTACATGCTGGAAAACTAGTGGAAACACCTTAGGTTAACTTCCCAAATGATTATGAGTATTTTGAAAGTTGTTTCATGGCTCCACACATCAACACAAAAAAGTTGTTCTCTCAGTGCATACAAAGCTTTGAAAATACAAATACTGTACATTTCAATTTTACACCAAAGCACTTACTGCAAACCTAATGGAAACACCTTAGGTTAACTTCCCACATGATTCTGAGATGTCTGAAAGTTGTTTCATACCTGTGCACATAAAGATAAAAAAGTTGATTTCTCAGTGAATAGAATGCTATGACATAAAAGTAGTATACATTTCAATTGTACTCAAAAGTTCTGACTGCAAACCTAATGGAAACACCTTTGCTTAACTTCCCACATAGGTATGAGTAGTTTGAAAGTTGTTTCATGCCTCTGTTCATCAAGACAAAAAAGTTACTTTCTCAGTGCATACTATGTTCTGACATTAAGTTGTATACATTTCAGTTTTCCAACAAAGTGCAGATTGCAAACCAGAGGGATACATTTTAAGTTAACTTCCCAGATGTTTCTGAGCTGTTTGAAAGTTGTCTCATGGCTCCACTCATCAACACAAAAAAGTTGTTATCTCAGTGCATACAATGCTTAGATAATACAAGTACTGTACATTTCAATTTTACACCAAAGCACTTACTGCAAACCTAATGGAAACACCTTAGGTTAACTTCCCACATGATTCTGAGATGTCTGAAAGTTGTTTCATACCTGTGCACATAAAGAGAAAAAAGTTGGTTTCTCAGTGAATAGAATGCTTTGACATAAAGGTAGTATACATTTCAATTGTACTCAAAAGTTCTGACTGCAAACCTAATGGAAACACCTTTGCTTAACTTCCCACATAGGGATGAGTAGTTTGAAAGTTGTTTCATGCCTCTGTTCATCAAGACAAAAAGCTACTTTCTCAGTGCATACTATGTCCTGACATTAAGGTGGAATACATTTCAATTTTCCAACAAAGTGCAGAGTGCAAACCAGATGGATACATATTAAGTTAACTTCCCACATGTTTCTGAGCTGTTTGAAAGTTGTCTCATGGCTCGACTCATCAACACAAAAAAGTTGTTATCTCAGTGCATACAATGCTTAGATAATGCAAAAAGTATGCATTTCAATTTTACGCCAAAGCACTTACTGCAAACCTAATGGAAACACCTCAGGTTAATTCCCACATGATTCTGAGATGTCTGAAAGTTGTTTCATACCTGTGCACATAAAGACAAAAAAGTTGATTTCTCAGTGAATAGAATGCTTTGACATAAAAGTAGTATACATTTCAATTGTACTCAAAAGTTCTGACTGCAAACCTAATGGAAACACCTTTGCTTAACTTCCCACATATGTATGAGTAGTTTGAAAGTTGTTTCATGCCTCTGTTCATCAAGACAAAAAAGTTACTTTCTCAGTGCATACTATGTCCTGACATTAAGGTGGTATACATTTCAATTTTCCAACAAAGTGCAGAGTGCAAACCAGATGGATACATATTAAGTTAACTTCCCACATGTTTCTGAGCTGTTTGAAAGTTGTCTCATGGCTCCACTCATCAACACAAAAAAGTTGTTATCTCAGTGCATACAATGCTCAGATAATACAAATAGTATACATTTCAATTTTACACCAAAGCTCTTAATGCAAACCTAATGGAAACACCTTAGGTTAACTTCCCACATGATTCTGAGATGTCTGAAAGTTGTTTCATACCTGTGCACATAAAGACAAAAAAGTTGATTTCTCAGTGAATACAATGCTTTGACATAAAAGTAGTATACATTTCAATTGTACTTAAAAGTTCTGACTGCAAACCTAATGGAAACACCTTTGCTTAACTTCCCACATAGGTATGAGTAGTTTGAAGGTTGTTTCATGCCTCTGTTCATCAAGAAAAAAAAGTTACTTTCTCAGTGCATACTATGTTCTGACATTAAGTTGGATACATTTCAGTTTTGCACCAAAGTGCAGATTGCAAACCAGAGGGATACATTTTAAGTTAACTTCCCACATGTTTCTGAGCTGTTTGAAAGTTGTCTCATGGCTCCACTCATCAACACAAAAAAGTTGTTATCTCAGTGCATACAATGCTTAGATAATACAAATACTGTACATTTCAATTTTACACCAAAGCACTTACTGCAAACCTAATGGAAACACCTTAGGTTAACTTCCCACATGATTCTGAGATGTCTGAAAGTTGTTTCATACCTGTGCACATAAAGACAAAAAAGTTGATTTCTCAGTGAATAGAATGCTTTGACTTAAAAGTAGTATACATTACAATTGTACTCAAAAGTTCAGACTGCAAACCTAATAGAAACACCTTTGCTTAACTTCCCACATAGGTATGAGTAGTTTGAAAGTTGTTTCATGCCTCTGTTCATCAAGACAAAAAGCTACTTTCTCAGTGCATACTATGTCCTGACATTAAGGTGGTATACATTTCAATTTTCCAACAAAGTGCAGAGTGCAAACCAGATGGATACATATTAAGTTAACTTCCCACATGTTTCTGAGCTGTTTGAAAGTTGTCTCATGGCTCCACTCATCAACACAAAAAAGTTGTTATCTCAGTGCATACAATGCTCAGATAATACAAATAGTATACATTTCAATTTTACACCAAAGCACTCACTGCAAACCTAATGGAAACACCTTAGGTTAACTTCCCACATGATTCTGAGATGTCTGAAAGTTGTTTCATACCTGTGCACATAAAGACAAAAAAGTTGATTTCTCAGTGAATAGAATGCTTTGACATAAAAGTAGTATACATTTCAATTGTACTCAAAAGTTCTGACTGCAAACCTAATGGAAACACCTTTGCTTAACTTCCCACATAGGTATGAGTAGTTTGAAAGTTGTTTCATGCCTCTGTTCATCAAGAAAAAAAAGTTACTTTCTCAGTGCATACTATGTTCTGACATTAAGTTGTATACATTTCAGTTTTGCACCAAAGTGCAGATTGCAAACCAGAGGGATACATTTTAAGTTAACTTCCCACATGTTTCTGAGCTGTTTGAAAGTTGTCTCATGGCTCCACTCATCAACACAAAAAAGTTGTTATCTCAGTGCATACAATGCTTAGATAATACAAATACTGTATATTTCAATTTTACACCAAAGCACTTACTGCAAACCCAATGGAAACACCTTAGGTTAACTTCTCACATGATTCTGAGATGTCTGAAAGTTGTTTCATACCTGTGCACATAAAGACAAAAAAGTTGATTTCTCAGTGAATAGAATGCTTTGACTTAAAAGTAGTATACATTACAATTGTACTCAAAAGTTCAGACTGCAAACCTAATGGAAATACCTTTGCTTAACTTCCCACATAGGTATGAGTAGTTTGAAAGTTGTTTCATGCCTCTGTTCATCAAGACAAAAAGTTACTTTCACAGTGCATACTATGTTCTAACATTAAGTTGTATACATTTCAGTTTTCCACCAAAGTGCAGATTGCAAACCAGAGGGATACATTTTAAGTTAACTTCCCACATGTTTCTGGGCTGTTTCAGAGTTGTCTCATGGCTCCACTCATCAACACAAAAAAGTTGTTATCTCAGTGCATACAATGCTTAGATAATACAAATAGTATACATTTCAATTTTACACCAAAGCACTTACTGCAAACCTAATGGAAACACCTTAGGTTAACTTCCCACATGATTCTGAGATGTCTGAAAGTTGTTTCATACCTGTGCACATAAAGACAAAAAAGTTGATTTCTCAGTGAATAGAATGCTTTGACATAAAAGTAGTATACATTTCAATTGTACTCAAAAGTTCTGACTGCAAACCTAATGGAAACACCTTTGCTTAACTTCCCACATAGGTCTGAGTAGTTTGAAAGTTGTTTCATGCCTCTGTTCATCAAGACAAAAAAGTTACTTTCTCAGTGCATACTATGTTCTGACATTAAGGTGGTATACATTTCAATTTTCCAGCAAAATGCAGAGTGCAAACCAGATGGATACATATTAAGTTATATTCCCACATGCTTCTGAGCTGTTTCAAAGTTGTCTCATGGATCTACAAATCAAGACAAAAAAGTTGTTAACTCAGTGCATAAAATGGTTTGATAATACAAATAGTATAGATTTCAATTTTGCCTCAAAGTACATGCTGGAAATCTAAAGGAAACACCTTAGGTTAACTTCCCAAATGATTATGAGTATTTTGAAAGCTGTTTCATGGCTCCACACATCAACACAAAAAAGTTGTTTTGTCACTGCATACAAAGCTTTGAAAATACAAGTACTGTACATTTCAATTTTACACCAAAGCACTTACTGCAAACCTAATGGAAACACCTTAGGTTAACTTCCCACATGATTCTGAGATGTCTGAAAGTTGTTTCATACCTGTGCACATAAAGACAAAAAAGTTGATTTCTCAGTGAATAGAATGCTTTGACATAAAAGTAGTATACATTTCAATTGTACTCAAAAGTTCTGACTGCAAACCTATTGGAAACACCTTTGCTTAACTTCCCACATAGGTATGAGTAGTTTGAAAGTTGTTTCATGCCTCTGTTCATCAAGACAAAAAAGTTACTTTCTCAGTGCATACTATGTTCTGACATTAAGGTGGTATATATTTCAATTTTCCAACAAAGTGCAGAGTGCAAACCAGATGGATACATATTAAGTTAACTTCCCACATGTTTCTGAGCTGTTTCAAAGTTGTCTCATGGATCTACAAATCAAGACAAAAAAGTTGTTAACTCAGCGCATAAAATGGTTAGATAATACAAATAGTATAGATTTCAATTTTGCCTCAACGTACATGCTGGAAAACTAATGGAAACACCTTAGGTTAACTTCCCAAATGATTATGAGTATTTTGAAAGCTGTTTCATGGCTCCACACATCAACAGAAAAAAGTTGTTTTCTCAGTGCATACAAAGCTTTGAAAATACAAATACTGTACATTTCAATTTTACACCAAAGCACTTACTGCAAACCTAATGGAAGCACCTTATGTTAACTTCCCACATGATTCTGAGATGTCTGAAAGTTGTCTCATACCTGTGCACATAAAGACAAAAAATTTGATTTCTTAGTGATTAGAATGCTTTGACATAAAAGTAGTATACATTTCAATTGTACTCAAAAGTTCTGACTGCAAAACTATTGGAAACACCTTTGCTTAACTTCCCACATAGGTATGAGTAGTTTGAAAGTTGTTTCATGCCTCTGTTCATCAAGACAAAAAAGTTACTTTCTCAGTGCATACTATGTTCTGACATTAAGTTGTATACATTTCAGTTTTCCACCAAAGTGCAGATTGCAAACCAGAGGGATATATTTTAAGTTAACTTCCCACATGTTTCGGAGCTGTTTGAAAGTTGTCTGATGGCTCCACTCATCAAGACAAAAAAGTTGTTTACTCAGTGCATACAATGCTTAGATAATACAAATACTGTACATTTCAATTTTACACCAAAGCACTTACTGCAAAGCTAATGGAAACACCTTAGGTTAACTTCCCACATGATTCTGAGATGTCTGAAAGTTGTTTCATACCTGTGCACATAAAGACAAAAAAGTTGATTTCTCAGTGAATAGAATGCTTTGACATAAAAAAGTAGTATACATTTCAATTGTACTCAAAAGTTCTGACTGCAAACCTAATGGAAACACCTTTGCTTAACTTCCCACATAGGTATGAGTAGTTTGAAAGTTGTTTCATGCCTCTGTTCATCAAGACAAAAAAGTTACTTTCTCAGTGCATACTATGTTCTGACATTAAGGTGGTATACATTTCAATTTTCCAACAAAGTGCAGAGTGCAAACCAGATGGATACATATTAAGTTAACTTCCCACATGGTTTCTGAGCTGTTTCAAAGTTGTCTCATGGATCTACAATCAAGACAAAAAAGTTGTTAACTCATGGCATAAAATGGTTAGATAATACAAATAGTATAGATTTCAATTTTGCCTCAAAGTACATGCTGGAAAACTAGTGGAAACACCTTAGGTTAACTTCCCAAATGATTATGAGTATTTTGAAAGTTGTTTCATGGCTCCACACATCAACACAAAAAAGTTGTTCTCTCAGTGCATACAATGCTTAGAGAATACAAATACTGTACATTTCAATTTTACACCAAAGCACTTACTGCAAACCTAATGGAAACACCTTAGGTTAACTTCCCACATGATTCTGAGATGTCTGAAAGTTGTTTCATACCTGTGCACATAAAGACAAAAAAGTTGATTTCTCAGTGAATAGAATGCTATGACATAAAAGTAGTATACATTTCAATTGTACTCAAAAGTTCTGACTGCAAACCTACGGAAACACCTTTGCTTAACTTCCACATAGGTATGAGTAGTTTGAAAGTTCTTTCATGCCTCTGTTCATCAAGACAAAAAAGTTACTTTCTCAGTGCATACTATGTTCTGACATTAAGTTGTGTACATTTCAGTTTTCCACCAAAGTTCAGATTGCAAACCAGAGGGATACATTTTAAGTTAACTTCCCACATGTTTCTGAGCTGTTTGAAAGTTGTCTCATGGCTCCACTCATCAACACAAAAAAGTTGTTATCTCAGTGCATACAATGCTTAGATAATACAAATAGTATACATTTCAATTTTACACCAAAGCACTTACTGCAAACCTAATGGAAACACCTTAGGTTACTTCCCACATGATTCTGAGATGTCTGAAAGTTGTTTCATACCTGTGCACATAAAGACAAAAAAGTTGATTTCTCAGTGAATAGAATGCTATGACATAAAAGTAGTATACATTTCAATTGTACTCAAAAGTTCTGACTGCAAACCTAATGGAAACACCTTTGCTTAACTTCCCACATATGTATGAGTAGTTTGAAAGTTGTTTCATGCCTCTGTTCATCAAGACAAAAAAGTTACTTTCTCAGTGCATACTATGTCCTGATATTAAGGTGGTATACATTTCAATTTTCCAACAAAGTGCAGAGTGCAAACCAGATGGATACATATTAAGTTAACTTCCCACATGTTTCTGAGCTGTTTGAAAGTTGTCTCATGGCTCCACTCATCAACACAAAAAAGTTGTTATCTCAGTGCATACAATGCTCAGATAATACAAATAGTATACATTTCAATTTTACACCAAAGCACTTACTGCAAACCTAATGGAAACACCTTAGGTTAACTTCCCACATGATTCTGAGATGTCTGAAAGTTGTTTCATACCTGTGCACATAAAGACAAAAAAGTTGATTTGTCAGTGAATAGAATGCTTTGACATAAAAGTAGTATACATTTCAATTGTACTCAAAGATCTGACTGCAAACCTAATGGAAACACCTTTGCTTAACTTCCCACATAGGTATGAGTAGTTTGAAGTTGTTTCATGCCTCTGTTCATCAAGACAAAAAGTTACTTTCACAGTGCATACTATGTTCTGACATTAAGTTGTATACATTTCAGTTTTCCACCAAAGTGCAGATTGCAAACCAGAGGGATACATTTAAGTTAACTTCCCACATGTTTCTGAGCTGTTTCAGAGTTGTCTCATGGCTCCACTCATCAACACAAAAAAGTTGTTATCTCAGTGCATACAATGCTTAGATAATACAAATAGTATACATTTCAATTTTACACCAAAGCACTTACTGCAAACCTAATGGAAACACCTTAGGTTAACTTCCCACATGATTCTGAGATGTCTGAAAGTTGTTCATACCTGTGCACATAAAGACAAAAAAGTTGATTTCTCAGTGAATAGAATGCTTTGACATAAAAGTAGTATACATTTCAATTGTACTCAAAAGTTCTGACTGCAAACCTAATGGAAACACCTTTGCTTAACTTCCCACATATGTATGAGTAGTTTGAAAGTTGTTTCATGCCTCTGTTCATCAAGACAAAAAAGTTACTTTCTCAGTGCATACTATGTTCTGACATTAAGGTGGTATACATTTCAATTTTCCAACAAAGTGCAGAGTGCAAACCAGATGGATACATATTAAGTGAACTTCCCACATGTTTCTGAGCTGTTTCAAAGTTGTCTCATGGATCTACAAATCAAGTCAAAAAAGTTGTTAACTCAGGCATAAAATGGTTAGATAATACAAATAGTATAGATTTCAATTTTGCCTCAAAGTACATGCTGGAAATCTAAAGGAAACACCTTAGGTTAACTTCCCAAATGATTATGAGTATTTTGAAAGTTGTTTCATGGCTCCACACATCAACACAAAAAAGTTGTATTCTCAGTGCATACAAAGCTTTGAAAATACAAATATTGTACATTTCAATTTTACACCAAAGCACTTACTGCAAACCTTATGGAAACACCTTAGGTTAACTTCCCACATGATTCTGAGATGTCTGAAAGTTGTCTCATACCTGTGCACATAAAGACAAAAAAGTTGATTTCTCAGTGAATAGAATGCTTTGACTTAAAAGTAGTATACATTACAATTGTAC
>NW_027277498.1:0-27627 GCF_030028105.1 Mobula birostris
CCACGCCCCTCGTGATGTTATAAACTTATCCACGTCATCGTGATGTAATAAACATATCCACGCCCCTCGCAATGTTATGAACTTATCCACGCCCCTCGCGATGTTATAAACTTACCCACGTCCCTCGCGATCTTATAATCTTATCCACGCCCCTCGCGATGTTATAAACTTATCCACGTCCTCGCAATGTTATAAACTTACCCACGTCCCTCACGATGCTATAAAATTATCCATTCCCCTCGGGATGTTATAAAAGTATCCACACCCCTCGCGATGTTATAAACTTTCCCACTCCCCTAGCGATGTTATAAACTTATCCACGTCCTTCGCGATGTTATAAACTTATCTACGCTCCTCGCGATGTTATGAACTTACTCATCTCCCTCGTGATGTTATACACTTACCCACGTCCCTCGTGATTTTATACACGTATCCACACCCCACGCGATGTTATATACCTATCCACGGCCCTCGCAATGTTATAAACATATCCACGTCCCTCGCGATGTAATAAACATACACATGCCCCTCACGATATTATACACTTTTCCACGCCCCTCGCGATGTTATAAACTTACCCACGCCCCTCGCGATGTTATAAACTTACCCACGTCCATCGCGATGCTATAAATTTACCCACACCCCACGCAATGTTATAAATTTACCAACGTCCCTCGTGATGTTATAAACTTATTCACACCCTTCGCGATGATATAAACATACCCACGCCCCTCGCGATTTTATAAACTTACCCACGTCCCTCGCGATGTTATAAACTTATCCACGTCCTTGTTATGTTATCAACTTACCCATGTCCCTCGCGATGTTATAAACTTACCCACGCCCCTCGCGATCTTATAAACTTACCCATGTCCTCGTGATGTAATAAACATATCCACGCCCCTGACGATGTTATGAACTTATCCACGCCCCTCGCGATGTTATGAACTTATCTACGTCCTCGCGATGTTATAAACTTAGCCACATCCCTCGCGATCTTATAAACTTATCCACGCCCCTCGCGATGTTATAAACTTACCCACTGTACCTCGCGATGTTATAAACTTATCCACATCCTTGTGATGTTATAAACTTACCCACGTCCCTCGCGATGTTATAAACTTATCCACGTCCTCGCGAAGTTATAAACGTACCCACGCCCCTCGTGATGTTATAAACTTACCCACGTCCCTCGCGATGCTATAAAATTATCCATGCCCCACGGGAAGTTATAAAAGTATCCACGCCCCTCGCGATGTTATAAACTTTCCCACGGCCCTCGCAATGTTATAAACATATCCATGTCCCTCGCGATGTAATAAACATACACACGCCCCTCACGATATTATACACTTTTCCACGCCCCTCGCGATGTTATAAACTTACCCACGCCCCTCGCGATGTTATAAACTTACCCACGTCCATCGCGATGCTATAAACTTACCCACACCCCACGCAATGTTATAAATTTACCAACGTCCCTCGTGATGTTATAAACTTATCCACACCCCTCGCGATGTTATAAACTTACCCACGTCCCTCGCAATGTTATAAACTTATCCACGTCCTCGTTATGTTATAAACTTACCAATGTACCTCGCGATGTTATAAACTTACCCACGCCCCTCGCGATCTTATAAACTTACCCACGTCCTCGTGATGTAATAAACATATCCACACCCCTCACGATGTTATGAACTTATGTACGCCACTCGCGATGTTATGAACTTATCTACGCCCTCGGATGTTATAAACTTAACCACATCCCTCGCGATCTTATGAACTTATCCACGTCCCTCGCGATCTGATAAACTTACCCATGTACCTCACGATGTTATAAAATTACCCACAACCCTCGCGATGTTATAAACTTACCAACGCCCCTCGCGATGTTGTAAACATATCTACACCCCTCGCGATGTTATAAACTTATCCACATCCCTCGCGACATTATAAACTTATCCACACCCCTCGTGATGATATAAACTTTAACACGTCCCTCGCGATGTTATAAACTTATCCACGTCCCTCGCGATGTTATAAGCTTACCCACGTCCCTCACGATGTTATAAACTTATCCACATACTCGTTATGTTATAAACTTACCCATGTCCCTCGCGATGTTATAAACTTACCCACGCCCCTCGCGATCTTATAAACATACCCACGTCCTCGTGATTTAATAAACAAATCCACGCCCTGCGCAATGTAATGAACTTATCCACTCCCCTCTCGATGTCATAAACGTATCCACGTCCTCGTGATGTTATAAACTTACCCACATCCCTCACGATGTTATAAACTTATCCGCGCCCCTCGTGATGGTATAAATTTATCCTCGTCGCTCACGATGCTATAAACTTATCCATGCCCCTCGCGATGTTATAAAAGAATCCACACCCCTCGCAGTGTTATAAACTTTCCCACCTGCCTCGCGGTGTTATAAACTTACCCACGTCCCTCGCTATCTTATGAATTTACATACGTCCCTCGCGATGTTATAAACTTACCCACGCCCCTCGCGATGTTATGAACTTACCCACGTCCCTCGCGATGTTATAAACTTATCCACGTCCTTGTTAGGTTATAAACTTACCCACGTCCCTCGCGATGTTATAAACTTATCAACGCCCCTCGCGATATTATAAACTTATCCACGCCCCTCGCGATGTTATAAATTTACCAACGTCCCTCGTGATGTTATAAACTTATCCACACCCTTCGCGATGATATAAACTTACCCACGCCCCTCGCGATGTTATAAACTTAACCACGTCCTTGTTAGGTTATAAACTTACCCACATCCCTCGCGATGTTTAAAATTTATCCTCGTCCCTCGCGATGCTATAAACTTATCCACGCCCCTCGCGATGTTATAAATTTACCAACGTGCCTCGTGATGTTATAAACTTATCCACACCCGTCGCGATGATATAAACTTACCCACGCCCCTCGCAATGTTATAAACTTATCCAGATCCTAGTGATGTTATAAACTTACCCATGCCCCTCGCGATGTTATAATCTTACCCACGTCCTCGTGATGTAATAAACATATCCAAGCCCCTTGCGATCTTATGAACTTATCCACGCCCCTCGCGATGTTATAAAATTATCCACGTCCTCGCGATGTTATAAACTTACCCATGTCCATCGCGATGTTATAAACTTATCCACGCCCCTCTTGATGTTATAAATTTATTCTCGTCCCGCGCGATGCTATAAATTTATCCATTCCCCTCGCGATGTTATAAACTTTCCCAGGTCCCTCGCGATGTTATAAACTTACCCACGCCCCTCGTGATGTTATAAACTTATCCACGTCCTTCGCGATGTTATAAACTTATCCACGCTCCTCACGATGTTATGAACTTACTCATCTCCCTTGTGATGTTATAAACTTACCCACGTCCCACGCCCCTCGCGATGTAATAGACATACCCACGCCCCGCGCGATATTATAAACTTTTCCAAGCCCCTCGCGATGTTATAATCTTATCCGCGCCCCTCCTGATGTTCTAAACTTATCCAGGTCCCTCGTGATGTTATAAACTTACCCACATCCCACGTCCCTCGCGATATTATAATCTTATCCACGGCCCACGTGATGTTATACACCTATCCACGCCCATCGTGATGTTATAAACTTACACACGCCCCTCGCGAAGTTATAAACTTATCTACACCCCTCGCGATGTTATAAACTTATCCACATCCCTCGCGATCTTATAAACTTATCCACACCCCTCGCGATGTTATAAACTTACCCACTGTACCTCGCGATGTTATAAACTTATCCACATCCTTGTGATGTTATAAACTTACCCACGTCCCTCGCGATGTTATAAACTTACCCACGTCCATCGCGATGCTATAAATTTACCCACACCCCACGCAATGTTATAAATTTACCAACGTCCCTCGTGATGCTATAAACTTACCCACGTCCGTCGCGATGTTATAAACTTATCCACGTCCTCATTATGTTATAAACTTACCCATGTCCCTCGCGATGTTATAAACTTACCCAAGCCCCTCGCGATATTATGAATTTACCAACGTCCCTCGCGATGTTATGAACTTACCCACGTCCCTCGCGATGTTATAAACATCTACACCCCTCACGATGTTATAAACTTACCCACGCCCCTCGCGATGTTATAAACTTACCCACGTCCCTCGCGATGTTATAAACTTATCCACGTCCTTGTTAGGTTATAAACTTACCCACATCCCTCGCGATGTTATAAACTTATCAATGCACCTCGCGATATTATAAACTTATCCACGCCCCTCGCGATGTTATAAACTTACCCACTGTACCTCGCGATGTTATAAACTTATCCACGCCCCTCACGATGTTATAAAGTTATCCACGCCCCTCGCAATGTTAAAAATTTATCCACGTTCTTCGCAATGTTATAAACTTATCCACACTCCTCACGATGTTATGAACTTACTCATCTCCCTTGTGATGTTATAAACTTACCCACGTCCCACGCCCCTCGCGATCTAATAAACATACCCACGCCCCGCGCGATATTATAAACTTTCCCAAGCCCCTCGCGATGTTATAAACTTACCCACGCCCTTCGTGATGTTATAAACTTACCCACTCCCCTCGCGATGTTACAAACTGATCCGCGCCCCTCCTGATGTTCTAAACTTATCCATGTCCCTCGTGATGTTATAAATGTACCCACATCCCACGTCCCTCGCGATATTATAATCTTATCCACGGCCCACGTGATGTTATACACCTATCCACGCCCGTCGTGATGTTATAAACTTACCCACATCCCTCGCGACGCTATAAACTTATCCACACCCCTCGCGATGATATAAACTTTAACACGTCCCTCGCGATGTTATAAACATACCCACGTCCTCGTGATGTAATAAACAAATCTACACGATGTAATGAACTTATCCACGCCCCTCCCGATGTTATAAACTTATCCACGTCTTCGTGATGTTATAAACTTACCCACGTCCCTCGCGATGTTATAAACTTATCCGCGCCCCTCGTGATGTTATAAATTTATCCTCGTCGCTCACGATGCTATAAACTTATCCATGACCCTTGCGATGTTATAAAAGAATCTACGCCCCTCGCAGTGTTATAAACATTCCCACCTGCCTCGGGGTGTTATAAACTTACCCACGCCCCTCGCGATATTATGAATTTACATACGTCCCTCGCGATGTTATGAACTTACCCACGTTCCTCGCGATGTTATAAACATCTACACCCCTTGCGATGTTATAAACTTACCCACGCCCCTCGCGATGTTATAAACTTACCCACGTCCCTCGCGATGTTATAAACTTATCCACGTCTTTCTTAGGTTATAAACTTACCCACGACCCTCGCGATGTTATCAACTTATCAACGCCCCTCGCGATATTATAAACTTATCGACGCCCCTCGCGATGTTATAAATTTACCAACGTCCCTCATGATGTTACAAACTTATCCACACCCCTCGCGATGATATAAACTTACCCACGCCCGTCGCGATGTTATAAACTTACCCACGACCCTCGTGATGTTATAAACTTACCCACGCCCCTCGCGATGTTATAAACTTATCCACGTCCTAGTGATGTAATAAACATATCCACGCCCCTCGCGATGTTATGAACTTATCCACGTCCTAGTGATATTATAAACTTACCCACGCCCCTCGCGATGTTATAAACTTACCCACGTCCTCGTGATGTAATAAACATATCCACGCCCCTTGCGATGTTATGAACTTATCCACGCCCCACGCCATGTTATAAACTTATCCACGTCCTCGCGATGTTAGAAACTTACCCACGTCCATCGCGATGTTATAAACTTATCCACGCCCCTCGCGATGTTATGAACTTATCCACGCCCCTCGCGATGCTATAAACTTATCACGTCCCTCGTGATGTTATAAACTTACCCACGTCCCTCACGATGTTATAAACTTATCCACGCCCCTCGTGATGTTATAAATTTATCCTCATCGCTCGCGATGCTATAAACTTATCCATGCCCCTCGCGATGTTATAAAAGAATCCACTCCCCTCGCGGTGTTATAAACTTTCCCACTTCCCTCGCGATGTTATAAACTTTCCCACGCCCCTCACGATGTTAGAAAGTTATTCACGCCCCTCGCGATGTTATACACGTATCCACGCTCCACGCGATGTTATGAAGTTACTCATCTCCCTCGTGATGTTATAAACTTACCCACGTCCCACGTCCCTCACGATATTATAAACTTATCCACGCCCCATGCGATCATATACACCTATCCACGCTCCTTGCAATGATATAAACTTAGCCACGTCCCTCGTGATGTTATAAACTTACCCACGTCCCTCACGATGTTATAAACTTATCCACGCCCCTCGTGATGTTATAAATTTATCCTCGTCGCTCGCGATGCTATAAACTTATCCATGCCCCTTGCGATGTTATAAAAGAATCCACTCCCCTCGCGGTGTTATAAACTTTCCCACTTCCCTCGCGATGTTATAAACTTTCCCACGCCCCTCGCGATGTTAGAAAGTTATTCACGCCCTTCGCGATGTTATACACGTATCCACGCTCCACGCGATGTTATGAAGTTACTCATCTCCCTCGTGATGTTATAAACTTACCCACGTCCCACGTCCCTCACGATATTATAAACTTATCCACGCCCCATGCGATCATATACACCTATCCACGCTCCTTGCGATGATATAAACTTAGCCACGTCCTTGCAATGTTATAAACTTATCCACGCCCATCGCGATGTTATAAACTTACCCACGTCCGTCGCGATGTTATAAACTTATCCACGTCCTTCACGATATTATAAACTTATTCAAAGCACTCATGATGTTATAAACTTATCCACGTCCCTCGTGATGTTATACACTTACCCACGCCCCTCGCGATGTTATAAACTTACGCACGTCCCTCGCGATGTTATAAACTTACCCACGTCCTCGTGATGTAATAAACATATCCACGCCCCTCATGATGTTATGAACTTATCCAAGCCCCTTGCAATGTAATAAAGTTATCCACGTCCTCGCGATCTTATAAACTTATCCACGTCCCTCGTGATGTTTAAAATTTATCCTCGTCCCTCGCGATGCTATAAACTTATCCATGCCCCTCGCGATGTTATGGAAGTATCCATGCCCCTCGCGTTGTTATGAACTTATCCACGCCCCTTGTGATGTTATAAATTTATCCTCGTTCCTCGCGATGCTATAAACTTATCCATGCCCCTCGTGATTTAATAAACATCTCCACGCCCCTCGCGATGTTATGAACTTATCCACGCCCCTCACGATGTTATAAACTTACCGACGTCCCTCACGATGTTACAAACTTAGCCACGTCCTCGCAATGTTATAAACTTACACACATCCCTCGCGATGTTATAAACTTATCCACGCCCCTCGCGATGTTATAAACTTACCCACGCCCCTCGCGAAGTTATAAAGTTATCTACACCCCTCGTGATGTTATAAACTTATCCACGTCCTCGTGATGTTATAGACTTACCCACTCCCCTTGCGATGTTACAAACTTACCCACGTCCTCGTGATGTAATAAACATATCCACGCCCCTCGTGATGTTATGAACTTATCCACGCCCCTCGCGATTTAATAAACTTATCCACATCCTCGGGATGTTATAAACTTATCCACGTCCTTCGCAATGTTATAAACTTATCCACGTCCCTCGTGATGTTATAAACTTACCCACATCCCACGTCCCTCGCGATATTATAAACTTATCCACGCCCCACGTGATGTTATACACTTATCTACACCCCTCGCGATGTTATAAACTTATCCAGATCACTTGCGACGTTATAAACTTATCCACACTCCTCGCGATAATATAAACATATACACGTCCCTCGCGATGTTATAAATTTATCCACATCCCTCGCGATGTTAGAAACTTATCCACGTCCTTCGCGATGTTATAAACTTATCCACATCCCTCGCGATGTTATAAACTTACCCACTGTACCTTGTGATGTTATAAACTAATCCACATCCTTGTGATGTTATAAACTTACCCACGCCCCTCACGATATTATAAAATTTTCCAAGCCCCTCGCAATGTTATAAACTTACCCACACCCTCCGTGATGTTATAAACTTACCCACTCCCCTCGCGATGTTACAAACTTATCCGCGCCCCTCCTGATGTTCTAAACTTATCCACGTCCCTCGTAATGTTATAAACTTACCCACATCCCACGTCCCTCGCGATATTATAATCTTATCCACGGCCCATGTGATGTTATACACCTATCCAATCCCGTCGTGATGTTATAAACTTACCCACGCCCCTCGCGATGTTATAAACTTATCTACACCCCTCGCGATGTTATAAACTTATCCACATCCCTCGTGACGCTATAAACTTATCCACACCCCTCGCGATGATATAAACTTTAACACGTCCCTCGCGATGTTATAAACTTATCCACGTCCCTCGCGATGTTATAAACTTAGCCACGCCCCTCGCAATGTTATAAACATACCCACGTCCTCATGATGTAATAAACAAATCCACGCCCCGCGCGACGTAATGAACTTATCCACGCCCCTCGCGATGTTATAAACTTATCCACGTCCTCGTGATGTAATAAACATATCCACGCCTCTCGCGATGTTTTGAACTTATCCACGCCCCTCGCGATGTTATGAACTTATCCACGTCCTTGTGATGTAATAAACATATCCACGCCTCTCGCGATGTTTTGAACTTATCCACGCCCCTCGCGATGTTATGAACTTATCCACATCCTAGTGATATTATAAACTTACCCACGCCCCATGTGATGTTATACACTTATCCACGCCCGTCGTGATGTTATAAACTAACCACGCCCCTCGCGATGTTATAAACTTATCCAGATCACTTGCGACGTTATAAACTTATCCACACTCCTCGCGATAATATAAACATATACACGTCCCTCGCGATGTTATAAACTTATCCACACTCCTCGCGATAATATAAACATATACACGTCCCTCGCGATGTTATAAATTTATCCACATCCCTCGCGATGTTAGAAACTTATCCACGTCCTTCGCGATGTTATAAACTTATCCACATCCCTCGCGATGTTATAAACTTACCCACTGTACCTCGCGATGTTATAAACTTATCCACATCCTCGTGATGTTATAAACTTACCCACGCCCCTCGCGATGTTATAAACTTTCCCAGGTCCCTCGCAATGTTATAAACTTACCCACACCCCTCGCGATGTTATAAAGTTATCCATGCCTCTCGCGATGTTAAAAACTTATCCACGTCCTTCTCGATGTTATAAACTTATCCACGCTCCTCACCATGTTATGAACTTACTCATCTCCCTTGTGATGTTATAAACTTACCCACATCCCACGTCCCTCGCGATGTAATAAACATACCCACGCCCCGAGCGATATTATAAAATTTTCCAAGCACCTTGCGATGTTATAAACTTACCCACCCCCTCCATGATGTTATAAACTTACCCACTCCCCTCGCGATGTTACAAACTTATCCGCGCCCCTCCTGATGTTCTAAACTTATCCAAGTCCCTCGTAATGTTATAAACTTACCCACATCCCACGTCCCTCGTGATATTATAATCTTATCCACGGCCCATGTGATGTTATACACCTATCCACGCCCGTCGTGATGTTATAAACTTACCCACGCCCCTCGCGATGTTATAAACTTATCTACACCCCTCGCGATGTTATAAACTTATCCACATCCCTTGTGACGCTATAAACTTATCCACACCCCTCGCGATGATATACACTTTAACACGTCCCTCGCGATGTTATAAACTTATCCACGTCCCTCGCGATGTTATAAACTTATCCACGCCCCTTGCGATGTTATAAACTTATCCACGTCCTCGTGATGTTATAAACTTACCCACAACCCTCGCGATGTTATAAACTTATCCATGCCCCTCGCGATGTTATAAAAGAATCCACGCCCCTCGCAGCGTTATAAATTTTCCCACCTGCCTCGCGGTGTTATAAACTTACCCACGCCCCTCGCGATCTTATGAATTTACATACGTCCCTCGCGATGTTATAAACTTATCCACGCCCCTCGCGATGTTATAAATTTACCAATGTCCCTCGTGATGTTATAAACTTATCCACACCCCTCGCGATGATATAAACTTACCCACACCCCTCGCGATGTTATAAACTTACCCACGTCCCTCGCGATGTTATAAACTTATCCACGTCCTCGTTATGTTATAAACTTACCCATGTCCCTCGCGATATTATAAAATTACCAACGCCCCTCGCGATGTTATAAACTTATCCACGTCCTAGTGATGTAATAAACATATCCACGCCTCTCGCGATGTTTTGAACTTATCCACGCCCCTCGCGATGTTATGAACTTATCCACGTCCTAGTGATGTAATAAACATATCCACGCCTCTCGCGATGTTTTGAACTTATCCACGCCCCTCGCGATGTTATGAACTTATCCACGTCCTAGTGATATTATAAACTTACCCACGCCCCTCGCGATGTTATAAACATATCCACGTCCCTCGCGATGTTATAAACTTATCCACGCCCCTTGCGATGTTATAAACTTATCCACGTCCTCGTGATGTTATAAACTTACCCACAACCCTCGCGATGTTATAAACTTATCCATGCCCCTCGCGATGTTATAAAAGAATCCACGCCCCTCGCAGCGTTATAAATTTTCCCACCTGCCTCGCGGTGTTATAAACTTACCCACGCCCCTCGCGATCTTATGAATTTACATACGTCCCTCGCGATGTTATAAACTTATCCACGCCCCTCGCGATGTTATAAATTTACCAATGTCCCTCGTGATGTTATAAACTTATCCACACCCCTCGCGATGATATAAACTTACCCACACCCCTCGCGATGTTATAAACTTACCCACGTCCCTCGCGATGTTATAAACTTATCCACGTCCTCGTTATGTTATAAACTTACCCATGTCCCTCGCGATATTATAAAATTACCAACGCCCCTCGCGATGTTATAAACTTATCCACGTCCTAGTGATGTAATAAACATATCCACGCCTCTCGCGATGTTTTGAACTTATCCACGCCCCTCGCGATGTTATGAACTTATCCACGTCCTAGTGATGTAATAAACATATCCACGCCTCTCGCGATGTTTTGAACTTATCCACGCCCCTCGCGATGTTATGAACTTATCCACGTCCTAGTGATATTATAAACTTACCCACGCCCCTCGCGATGTTATAAACATATCCACGTCCCTCGCGATGTTATAAACTTATCCACGCCCCTTGCGATGTTATAAACTTATCCACGTCCTCGTGATGTTATAAACTTACCCACAACCCTCGCGATGTTATAAACTTATCCATGCCCCTCGCGATGTTATAAAAGAATCCACGCCCCTCGCAGCGTTATAAATTTTCCCACCTGCCTCGCGGTGTTATAAACTTACCCACGCCCCTCGCGATCTTATGAATTTACATACGTCCCTCGCGATGTTATAAACTTATCCACGCCCCTCGCGATGTTATAAATTTACCAATGTCCCTCGTGATGTTATAAACTTATCCACACCCCTCACGATGATATAAACTTACCCACACCCCTCGCGATGTTATAAACTTACCCACGTCCCTCGCGATGTTATAAACTTATCCACGTCCTCGTTATGTTATAAACTTACCCATGTCCCTCGCGATATTATAAAATTACCAACGCCCCTCGCGATGTTATAAACTTATCCACGTCCTAGTGATGTAATAAACATATCCACGCCTCTCGCGATGTTTTGAACTTATCCACGCCCCTCGCGATGTTATGAACTTATCCACGTCCTAGTGATGTAATAAACATATCCACGCCTCTCGCGATGTTTTGAACTTATCCACGCCCCTCGCGATGTTATGAACTTATCCACGTCCTAGTGATATTATAAACTTACCCACGCCCCTCGCGATGTTATAAACATATCCACGTCCCTCGCGATGTTATGAACTTATCCAAGCCCCACGCCATGTTATAAATTTATCCTCGTCCCGCGCGATGCTATAAACTTATCCATTCCCCTCGCGATGTTATAAACTTACCCACGTCCTCATGATGTAATAAACAAATCCACGCCCCTTGCGATGTTATGAACTTATCCACGCCCCACGCCATGTTATAAATTTATCCACGTCCTCGCGATGTTATAAACTTAACCACGTCCATCGCGATGTTATAAACTTATCCACGCCCCTCGTGATGTTATAAATTTATCTTCGTCCCGCGCGATGCTATAAACTTATCCATTCCCCTCGCGATGTTATAAAAGAATCCACGCCCCTCGCGATGTTATAAACTTTCCCAGGTCCCTCGCGATGTTATAAACTTACCCACGCCCCTCGTGATTTTATAAAGTGATCTACGCCGCTTGCGATGTTATAAACTTATCCACGTCCTTCACGATGTTATAAACTTATCCACGCTCCTCACGATGTTATAAACTTACTCATCTCCCTTGTGATGTTATAAACTTACCCACATCCCACGCCCCTCACGATGAAATAAACATACCCACGCCCTGCGCGATATTATAAACTTTTCCAAGCCCCTCGCGATGTTATAAACTTACCCACACCCTTCGTGATGTTATAAACTTACCCACTCCCCTCGCAATGTTACAAACTTATCCGCGCCCATCCTGATGTTATAAACTTATCCACGTCCCTCGTGATGTTATAAACTTACCCACATCCCACGTCCCTTGCGATATTATAACGTTATCCACGGCCCACGTGATGTTATACACCTATCCACGCCCGTCGTGATGTTATAAACTTACCCACGCCCCTCGCGATGTTATAAACTTTTCTACACCCCTTGCGATGTTATAAACTTATCCACATCCCTCGCGACGTTATAAACTTATCCACACCCCTCGCGATGATATAAACTTTAACACGTCCTTCGCGATGTTATAAACTTATCCATGTCCCTCGCGATGTTATAAACTTAGCCACACCCCTCGCGATGTTATAAACGTACCCACGTCCTCGTGATGTAATAAACAAATCCACGCCCCGCACGATGCTATGGACTTATCCTCGCCCCTCGTGATGTCATAAACTTATCCACATCCTCGTGATGTTATAAACTTACCCAGGTCCCTCGCGATCTTATATACTTATCCACGTCCCTCACGATGTTATAAACTTACCCACGCCCCTCGCGATGTTATGAACTTATCCACGCCCCTCGCGATGCTATAAGCTTATCCACGTACTTGCGATGTTATAAACTTACCCACGTCCCTCGCAACCTTATAAACATATCCACGTCCCTCGTGATGTTATAAACTTACCCACGTCCCTCGCGATGTTATAAACTTATCCTCGCCCCTTGTGATTTTCTAAATTTATCCTCGTCGCTCGCGATGCTATAAACTTATCCATGCCCCTCGCGATGTTATAAAAGAATCCACTCTCCTCGCGGTGTTATAAACTTTCCCACTTCCCTCGCGATGTTATAAACTTTCCCACGCCCCTCGCGATGTTAGAAAGTTATTCACGCCCCTCGCGATGTTATGAAGTTACTCATCTCCCTCGTGATGTTTTAAACTTACCCACGTCCCACGTCCCTCACGATATTATAAACTTATCCACGCCCCAAGCGATCATATACATCTATCCACGCTCCTTGCGATGATATAAACTTAGCCACGTCCTCGCAATGTTATAAACTTTTCCACGCCCATCGCGATGTTATAAACTTACCCACGTCCGTCGCGATGTTATAAACTTATCCACGTCCTTCGCAATATTATAAACTTATCCAAAGCACTCATGATGTTATAAACTTATCCACGTCCCTCGTGATGTTATACACTTACCCACGCCCCTCGCGATGTTATAAACCTACCCACATCCTCGTGATGTAATAAACATATCCATGCCCTTGGTGATGTTATAAACTTACCCAGGCCCCTCGCGATGTTATAAACTTATCTACACCCCTCGCGATGTTATAAACTTATCCACATCACTTGCGACGTTATAAACTTATACACACTCCTCGCGATAATATAAACATATACACGTCCCTCGCGATGTTATAAATTTATCCACGTCCCTCGCGGTGTTAGAAACTTATCCACATCCTTCGCGATGTCATAAACTTACCCACTGTACCTCACGATGTTATAAACTTATCCACATCCTCGTGATGTTATAAACTTACCCACGCCCATCGCGATGTTATAAACTTTCCCAGGTCCCTCGCAATGTTATAAACTTACCCACGCCCCTCGCGATGTAATAAACTTATCCACGTCCTTCGCAATGTTATAAACTTATCCACGTCCCTCGTGATGTTATAAACTTACCCACATCCCACGTCCCTCGCGATATTATAAACTTATCCACGCCCCACGTGATGTTATACACTTATCCACGCCCGTCGTGATGTTATAAACTATCCATGGCCCTCGCAATGTTATAAACTTATCTACACCCCTCGTGATGTTATAAACTCTTATCCACATCACTTGCGACGTTATAAACTTATCCACACTCCTCGCGATAATATAAACTTACCCTCGCCCCTCGCGATGTTATAAACTTTCCCAGGTCCCTCGCAATGTTATAAACTTACCCACGCCCCTCGCGATGTTATAAAGTTATCCATGCCCCTCGCGATGTTAAAAACTCATCCACGTCCTTCGCGATGTTATAAACTTATCCACGCTCCTCACCATGTTATGAACTTACTCATCTCCCTTGTGATGTTATAAACTTACCTACGTCCCACGTCCCTCGCGATGTAATAAACATACCCACGCCCCGAGCGATATTATAAAATTTTCCAAGCCCCTCGCGATGTTATAAACTTACCCACACCCTCCGTGATGTTATAAACTTACCCACTCCCCTCGTGATGTTATAAACTTATCTACACCCCTCGCGATGTTATAAACTTATCCACATCCATCGCGATGCTATAAACTTATCCACACCCCTCGCGATGATATAAACTTTAACACGTCCCTCGCGATATTATAAACTTATCCACGTCCCTCGCGATGTTATAAACATACCCACGTCCTCGTGATGTAATAAACAAATCCACGCCCCGCGAGATGTAATGAAGTTATCCACGCCCTCGCGATGTTATAAACTTATCCACGTCCTCGTGATGTTATAAACTTACCCACATCCCTCGCGATGTTATAAACTTATCCGCGCCCCTCGTGATGTTATAAATTTATCCTCGTCACTCACGATGCTATAAACTTATCCATGCCCCTCGCGATGTTATAAAAGAATCCACGCCCCTCGCAGTGTTATAAACTTTCCCACCTGCCTCGCGGTGTTATAAACTTACCCATGCCCCTTGCGATCTTATGAATTTACATACGTCCCTCGCGATGTTATAAATTTACCCACGTCCCTCGCGATGTTATAAACATCTACACCCCTTGCGATGTTATAAACTTACCCACGCCCCTCGCGATGTTATAAACTTATCCACATCCCTCGCGACGCTATAAACTTATCCACACCCCTCGCGATGATATAAACTTTAACACGTCCCTCGCGATGTTATAAACTTATCCACGTCCTAGTGATGTAATAAACATATCAACGCCCCTCGCGATGTTATGAACTTATCCACGTCCTCGCGATGTTATGAACTTATCCACGCCCCTCGCGATGTTATAAAATTATCCACGTCCTCGCGATGTTATAAACTTACCCACGTCCATCGCGATGTTATAAACTTATCCACGTCCCTCTTGATGTTATAAATTTATTCTCGTCCCGCGCGATGCTATAAATTTATCCATTCCCCTCGCGATGTTATAGAAGAATCCACGCCCCTCGCGATGTTATAAACTTTCCCAGGTCCCTTGCGATGTTATAAACTTACCCATGCCCCTCGCGATGTTATAAAGTGATCCACGCCCCTCGCGATGTTATAAACTTATCCACGCTCCTCACGATGTTATGAACTTACTCATCTCCCTTGTGATGTTATAAACTTACCCACGTCCCACGCCCCTCGCGATGTAATAAACATACCCATGCCCCGCGAGATATTATAAACTTTTCCAAGCCCCTCGCGATGTTATAAACTTACCTAGACCCTTCGTGATGTTATAAACTTACCCACTCCCCTCGCGATGTTACAAACTTATCCGCGCCCATCTTGATGTTATAAACTTATCCACGTCCCTTGTGATGTTATAAACTTACCCACATCCCACGTCCCTCGCGATATTATAATCTTATCCACGGCCCACGTGATGTTATACACCTATCCACGCCCGTCCTGATGTTATAAACTTACCCACGCCCCTCGCGATGTTATAAACTTATCTACACCCCTTGCGATGTTATAAACTTATCCACATCCCTCGCGACGTTATAAACCTATCCACACTCCTCGCGATGATATAAACTTTAACACGTCCCTCGCGATGTTATAAACTTACCCACGTCCCTCGCGATCTTATAAACTTATCCACATCCCTCGTGATGTTATAAACTTACCCACGTCTCTCGCGATGTTATAAACTTATCCACGCCCCTCGTGATGTTATAAATTTATCCTCGTCCCGCGCGATGCTATAAAGTTATCCATGCCCCTCGCGATGTTACAAAAGAATCCACGCCCCTCACGATGTTATAAACTTTCCCAGGTCCCTGGCGATGTTATAAACTTACCCACGCCCCTTGCGATGTTATAAAGTTATCCACGCCCCTCGCGATGTTAAAAATTTATCCACGTTCTTCGCAATGTTATAAACTTATCCACGCTCCTCACGATGTTATGAACTTACTCATCTCCCTTGTGATGTTATAAACTTACCCACGTCCCACGCCCCTCGCGATGTAATAAACATACCCATGCCCGGCGCGATATTATAAACTTTTCCAAGTCCCTCACAATGTTATGAACTTATCAATGTCCTCATGATTTTATAAACTTACCCACGCCCCTCACGATATTATAAACTTTCCCACGTCCTCGTGATGTAATAAACATATCCACGCCCCTCGTGATGTTATGCACTTATCCAAGCCCCTCGCAATGTAATAAACTTATCCACGTGCTCGCGATCTTATAAACTTATCCACGTCCCTCGTGATGTTTAAAATTTATCCTCATCCCTCGCGATGCTATAAACTTATCCATGCCCCTCGCGATGTTATAAAAATATCCACGCCCCTCGCGATGTTATGAACTTATCCACGCCCCACGTGATGTTCTACACTTATCCACGCCCGTCGTGATGTTATAAACTTATCTACACCCCTCGCGATGTTATAAACTTATCCACGTCCCTCATGATGTTAGAAACTTACCCACGCCCCTCTCGATGTTCTAAACCTACCCACGTCCTCGTGATGTAAAAACATCTCCACGCCCCTCGCGATGTTATAAACTTATCCACGTCCTCGCGATGTTATAAACTTACCCACATCCTTCGCGATGCTATAAACTTACCCATGCCCCTCGCGATATTATAAAGTTCTCCACGCCGCTAGCAATGTTATAAACTTATCCACATCCTTCGCGATGTTATGAACCTATCCACGCTCCTCGCGATGTTACGAACATATTCATCTCCCTTGTGATGTTATAAACTTACCCACGTCCCACGCCCCTCGCGACGTAATAGACATACCCACGCCCCGCGCGATATTATAAACTTTTCCAAGCCCCTCGCGATGTTATAAACTTACCCACATCCCACGTCCCTCGCGATATTATAATCTTACCCACGGCCCACGTGATGTTATACACCTATCCACGCCCATCGTGATGTTATAAACTTACACACGCCCCTCGCGAAGTTATAAACTTATCTACACCCCTCGTGATGTTATAAACTTATCCACATCCCTCGCGATGATATAAACTTTAACACGTCCCTCGCGATGTTATAGACTTATCCACGTCCCTCGCGATGTTATAAACTTAGCCACGCCCCTCGCGATGTTATAAACATACCCACGTCCTCGTGATGTAATAAAGAAATCCATGCCCCGCGCGATGTTATGGACTTATCCACGCTCCTCGCGATGTTATGAAGTTACTCATCTGCCTCGTGATGTTATAAACTTACCCACGTCCCACGTCCCTTGCGATATTATAAACTTATCCACGCCCCATGCGATGATATACACCTATCCATGGCCTCTTTATGTTATAAACTTCTCCACGTCCCTCATGATGATATACACTTATCCACGCCCATCGCGATGTTATAAACTTAGCACATCCGTCGCGATGTTATAAACTTATCCACGTTCTTCGCGATATTATAAACTTATCCAAAGCACTCATGATGTTATAAACTTATCCACGTCCCTCATGATGTTATACACTTACCCACGCCCCTCGCGATGTTATAAACCTACCCACATCCTCGTGATGTAATAAACATATCCGCGCCCTTTGCAATGTTATAAACTTACCCACGCCTCTCGCGATGTTATACACTTACCCACGTCCCTCGCGATGTTATAAACTTACCCACGCCCCTCGCGATGTTATAAACCTACCCACGCCCCTCGTGATGTTATAAGCTTATCCACAGCCCTCTTGATGTTATAAAATTCTCCACGTCCCTCACGATGATATAAACTTAGCCACGTCCTCGCAATGTTTTAAACTTACCCACGTCAATCGCGATGTTATAAAATTATCCATGTCCTCGCGATGTTATAAACTTCCCAGGTCCCCCGCAATCTTATAAACTTATCCATGTCCCTCGCGATCTTATAAAGTTATCCACACCCCTCGCAATGTTATAAATTTAACCACGCCCCTCGCGATGTTATAAACTTACCCACGCCCCTCGTGATGTTATAAACTTATCCACGTCATCGTGATGTAATAAACATATCCACGCCCCTCGCAATGTTATGAACTTATCCACGCCCCTCGCGATGTTATAAACTTACCCACGTCCCTCACGATCTTATAATCTTATCCACGCCCCTCGCGATGTTATAAACTTATCCACGTCCTCGCAATGTTATAAACTTACCCACGTCCCTCACGATGCTATAAAATTATCCATTCCCCTCGGGATGTTATAAAAGTATCCACACCCCTCGCGATGTTATAAACTTTCCCACTCCCCTAGCGATGTTATAAACTTATCCACGTCCTCGCAATGTTATAAACTTACCCACGTCCATCGCGATGCTATAAATTTACCCACACCCCACGCAATGTTATAAATTTACCAACGTCCCTCGTGATGTTATAAACTTATTCACACCCTTCGCGATGATATAAACATACCCACGCCCCTCGCGATTTTATAAACTTACCCACGTCCCTCGCGATGTTATAAACTTATCCACGTCCTCGTTATGTTATAAACTTACCCATGTCCCTCGCGATGTTATAAACTTACCCACGCCCCTCGCGATCTTATAAACTTACCCATGTCCTCGTGATGTAATAAACATATCCACGCCCCTGACGATGTTATGAACTTATCCACGCCCCTCGCGATGTTATGAACTTATCTACGTCCTCGCGATGTTATAAACTTAGCCACATCCCTCGCGATCTTATAAACTTATCCACGCCCCTCGCGATGTTATAAACTTACCCACTGTACCTCGCGATGTTATAAACTTATCCACGTCCTCGTTATGTTATAAACTTACCCATGTCCCTCGCGATGTTATAAACTTACCCACGCCCCTCGCGATCTTATAAACTTACCCATGTCCTCGTGATGTAATAAACATATCCACGCCCCTGACGATGTTATGAACTTATCCACGCCCCTCGCGATGTTATGAACTTATCTACGTCCTCGCGATGTTATAAACTTAGCCACATCCCTCGCGATCTTATAAACTTATCCACGCCCCTCGCGATGTTATAAACTTACCCACTGTACCTCGCGATGTTATAAACTTATCCACATCCTTGTGATGTTATAAACTTACCCACGTCCCTCGCGATGTTATAAACTTATCCACGTCCTCGCGAAATTATAAACGTACCCACGCCCCTCGTGATGTTATAAACTTACCCACGTCCCTCGCGATGCTATAAAATTATCCATGCCCCACGGGAAGTTATAAAAGTATCCACGCCCCTCGCGATGTTATAAACTTTCCCACGGCCCTCGCAATGTTATAAACATATCCATGTCCCTCGCGATGTAATAAACATACACACGCCCCTCACGATATTATACACTTTTCCACGCCCCTCGCGATGTTATAAACTTACCCACGCCCCTCGCGATGTTATAAACTTACCCACGTCCATCGCGATGCTATAAACTTACCCACACCCCACGCAATGTTATAAATTTACCAACGTCCCTCGTGATGTTATAAACTTATCCACACCCCTCGCGATGATATAAACATACCCACGCCCCTCGCGATGTTATAAACTTACCCACGTCCCTCGCAATGTTATAAACTTATCCACGTCCTCGTTATGTTATAAACTTACCAATGTACCTCGCGATGTTATAAACTTACCCACGCCCCTCGCGATCTTATAAACTTACCCACGTCCTCGTGATGTAATAAACATATCCACACCCCTCACGATGTTATGAACTTATGTACGCCACTCGCGATGTTATGAACTTATCTACGCCCTCGGATGTTATAAACTTAACCACATCCCTCGCGATCTTATGAACTTATCCACGTCCCTCGCGATCTGATAAACTTACCCATGTACCTCACGATGTTATAAAATTACCCACAACCCTCGCGATGTTATAAACTTACCAACGCCCCTCGCGATGTTGTAAACATATCTACACCCCTCGCGATGTTATAAACTTATCCACATCCCTCGCGACGTTATAAACTTATCCACACCCCTCGTGATGATATAAACTTTAACACGTCCCTCGCGATGTTATAAACTTATCCACGTCCCTCGCGATGTTATAAACTTACCCACGTCCCTCACGATGTTATAAACTTATCCACATACTCGTTATGTTATAAACTTACCCATGTCCCTCGCGATGTTATAAACTTACCCACGCCCCTCGCGATCTTATAAACATACCCACGTCCTCGTGATTTAATAAACAAATCCACGCCCTGCGCAATGTAATGAACTTATCCACTCCCCTCTCGATGTCATAAACGTATCCACGTCCTCGTGATGTTATAAACTTACCCACATCCCTCACGATGTTATAAACTTATCCGCGCCCCTCGTGATGGTATAAATTTATCCTCGTCGCTCACGATGCTATAAACTTATCCATGCCCCTCGCGATGTTATAAAAGAATCCACACCCCTCGCAGTGTTATAAACTTTCCCACCTGCCTCGCGGTGTTATAAACTTACCCACGCCCCTCGCTATCTTATGAATTTACATACGTCCCTCGCGATGTTATAAACTTACCCACGCCCCTCGCGATGTTATGAACTTACCCACGTCCCTCGCGATGTTATAAACTTATCCACGTCCTTGTTAGGTTATAAACTTACCCACGTCCCTCGCGATGTTATAAACTTATCAACGCCCCTCGCGATATTATAAACTTATCCACGCCCCTCGCGATGTTATAAATTTACCAACGTCCCTCGTGATGTAATAAACTTATCCACACCCTTCGCGATGATATAAACTTACCCACGCCCCTCGCGATGTTATAAACTTACCCATGCCCCTCGCGATGTTATAATCTTACCCACGTCCTCGTGATGTAATAAACATATCCAAGCCCCTTGCGATCTTATGAACTTATCCACGCCCCTCGCGATGTTATAAAATTATCCACGTCCTCGCGATGTTATAAACTTACCCATGTCCATCGCGATGTTATAAACTTATCCACGCCCCTCTTGATGTTATAAATTTATTCTCGTCCCGCGCGATGCTATAAATTTATCCATTCCCCTCGCGATGTTATAAACTTTCCCAGGTCCCTCGCGATGTTATAAACTTACCCACGCCCCTCGTGATGTTATAAACTTATCCACGTCCTTCGCGATGTTATAAACTTATCCACGCTCCTCACGATGTTATGAACTTACTCATCTCCCTTGTGATGTTATAAACTTACCCACGTCCCACGCCCCTCGCGATGTCATAGACATACCCACGCCCCGCGCGATATTATAAACTTTTCCAAGCCCCTCGCGATGTTATAAACTTATCCGCGCCCCTCCTGATGTTCTAAACTTATCCAGGTCCCTCATGATGTTATAAACTTACCCACATCCCACGTCCCTCGCGATATTATAATCTTATCCACGGCCCACGTGATGTTATACACCTATCCACGCCCATCGTGATGTTATAAACTTACACACGCCCCTCGCGAAGTTATAAACTTATCTACACCCCTCGCGATGTTATAAACTTATCCACATCCCTCGCGACATTATAAATTTATCCACGTCCCTCGCGATGTTATAAACTTAGCCACGCCCCTCGCGATGTTATAAACATACCCACGTCCTCGTGATGTAATAAAGAAATCCATGCCCCGCGCGATGTTATGGACTTATCCACGCTCCTCGCGATGTTATGAAGTTACTCATCTGCCTCGTGATGTTATAAACTTACCCACGTCCCACGTCCCTCGCGATATTATAAACTTATCCACGCCCCATGCGATGATATACACCTATCCATGGCCTCTTTATGTTATAAACTTCTCCACGTCCCTCATGATGATATACACCTATCCACGCCCCTCGCGATGATATAAACTTAACCACGTCCTCGCAATGTTATAAATTTATCCACGCCCATCGCGATGTTATAAACTTAGCACATCCGTCGCGGTGTTATAAACTTATCCACGTTCTTCGCGATATTATAAACTTATCCAAAGCACTCATGATGTTATAAACTTATCCACGTCCCTCATGATGTTATACACTTACCCACGCCTCTCGCGATGTTATAAACCTACCCACATCCTCGTGATGTAATAAACATATCCGCGCCCTTTGCAATGTTATAAACATACCCACGCCTCTCGCGATGTTATACACTTACCCACGTCCCTCGCGATGTTATAAACTTACCCACGCCCCTCGCGATGTTATAAACCTACCCACGCCCCTCGTGATGTTATAAGCTTATCCACAGCCCTCTTGATGTTATAAAATTCTCCACGTCCCTCACGATGATATAAACTTAGCCACGTCCTCGCAATGTTATAAACTTACCCACGTCAATCGCGATGTTATAAAATTATCCATGTCCTCGCGATGTTATAAACTTCCCAGGTCCCCCGCAATCTTATAAACTTATCCATGTCCCTCGCGATCTTATAAAGTTATCCACACCCCTCGCAATGTTATAAATTTAACCACGCCTCTCGCGATGTTATAAACTTACCCACGCCCCTCGTGATGTTATAAACTTATCCACGTCATCGTGATGTAATAAACATATCCACGCCCCTCGCAATGTTATGAACTTATCCACGCCCCTCGCGATGTTATAAACTTATCCACGTCCCTCGCGATCTTATAATCTTATCCACGCCCCTCGCGATGTTATAAACTTATCCACGTCCTCGCAATGTTATAAACTTACCCACGTCCCTCACGATGCTATAAAATTATCTATTCCCCTCGGGATGTTATAAAAGTATCCACACCCCTCGCGATGTTATAAACTTTCCCACTCCCCTAGCGATGTTATAAACTTATCCACGTCCTTCGCGATGTTATAAACTTATCTACGCTCCTCGCGATGTTATGAACTTACTCATCTCCCTCGTGATGTTATAAACTTACCCACGTCCCTCGTGATTTTATACACGTATCCACACCCCACGCGATGTTATATACCTATCCACGGCCCTCGCAATGTTATAAACATATCCACGTCCCTCGCGATGTAATAAACATACACATGCCCCTCACGATATTATACACTTTTCCACGCCCCTCGCGATGTTATAAACTTACCCACGCCCCTCGCGATGTTATAAACTTACCCACGTCCATCGCGATGCTATAAATTTACCCACACCCCACGCAATGTTATAAATTTACCAACGTCCCTCGTGATGTTATAAACTTATTCACACCCTTCGCGATGATATAAACATACCCACGCCCCTCGCGATTTTATAAACTTACCCACGTCCCTCGCGATGTTATAAACTTATCCACGTCCTTGTTATGTTATAAACTTACCCATGTCCCTCGCGATGTTATAAACTTACCCACGCCCCTCGCGATCTTATAAACTTACCCATGTCCTCGTGATGTAATAAACATAGCCACGCCCCTCACGATGTTATGAACTTATCTACGTCCTCGCGATGTTATAAACTTAGCCACATCCCTCGCGATCTTATAAACTTATCCACGCCCCTCGCGATGTTATAAACTTACCCACTGTACCTCGCGATGTTATAAACTTATCCACATCCTTGTGATGTTATAAACTTACCCACGTCCCTCGCGATGTTATAAACTTACCCACGTCCATCGCGATGCTATAAATTTACCCACACCCCACGCAATGTTATAAATTTACCAACGTCCCTCGTGATGCTATAAACTTACCCACGTCCGTCGCGATGTTATAAACTTATCCACGTCCTCATTATGTTATAAACTTACCCATGTCCCTCGCGATGTTATAAACTTACCCAAGCCCCTCGCGATATTATGAATTTACCAACGTCCCTCGCGATGTTATGAACTTACCCACGTCCCTCGCGATGTTATAAACATCTACACCCCTCACGATGTTATAAACTTACCCACGCCCCTCGCGATGTTATAAACTTACCCACGTCCCTCGCGATGTTATAAACTTATCCACGTCCTTGTTAGGTTATAAACTTACCCACATCCCTCGCGATGTTATAAACTTATCAATGCACCTCGCGATATTATAAACTTATCCACGCCCCTCGCGATGTTATAAACTTACCCACTGTACCTCGCGATGTTATAAACTTATCCACGCCCCTCACGATGTTATAAAGTTATCCACGCCCCTCGCAATGTTAAAAATTTATCCACGTTCTTCGCAATGTTATAAACTTATCCACACTCCTCACGATGTTATGAACTTACTCATCTCCCTTGTGATGTTATAAACTTACCCACGTCCCACGCCCCTCGCGATCTAATAAACATACCCACGCCCCGCGCGATATTATAAACTTTCCCAAGCCCCTCGCGATGTTATAAACTTACCCACGCCCTTCGTGATGTTATAAACTTACCCACTCCCCTCGCGATGTTACAAACTGATCCGCGCCCCTCCTGATGTTCTAAACTTATCCATGTCCCTCGTGATGTTATAAATGTACCCACATCCCACGTCCCTCGCGATATTATAATCTTATCCACGGCCCACGTGATGTTATACACCTATCCACGCCCGTCGTGATGTTATAAACTTACCCACATCCCTCGCGACGCTATAAACTTATCCACACCCCTCGCGATGATATAAACTTTAACACGTCCCTCGTGATGTTATAAACATACCCACGTCCTCGTGATGTAATAAACAAATCTACACGATGTAATGAACTTATCCACGCCCCTCCCGATGTTATAAACTTATCCACGTCTTCGTGATGTTATAAACTTACCCACGTCCCTCGCGATGTTATAAACTTATCCGCGCCCCTCGTGATGTTATAAATTTATCCTCGTCGCTCACGATGCTATAAACTTATCCATGACCCTTGCGATGTTATAAAAGAATCTACGCCCCTCGCAGTGTTATAAACATTTCCACCTGCCTCGGGGTGTTATAAACTTACCCACGCCCCTCGCGATATTATGAATTTACATACGTCCCTCGCGATGTTATGAACTTACCCACGTCCCTCGCGATGTTATAAACATCTACACCCCTTGCGATGTTATAAACTTACCCACGCCCCTCGCGATGTTATAAACTTACCCACGTCCCTCGCGATGTTATAAACTTATCCACGTCTTTCTTAGGTTATAAACTTACCCACGACCCTCGCGATGTTATGAACTTATCCACGCCCCTCGCGATGTTATAAACTTATCCACGCCCCTCGCGATGTTATAAACTTACCCACGTCCCTCGCGATCTTATAATCTTATCCACGCCCCTCGCGATGTTATAAACTTATCCACGTCCTCGCAATGTTATAAACTTACCCACGTCCCTCACGATGCTATAAAATTATCCATTCCCCTCGGGATGTTATAAAAGTATCCACACCCCTCGCGATGTTATAAACTTTCCCACTCCCCTAGCGATGTTATAAACTTATCCACGTCCTTCGCGATGTTATAAACTTATCTACGCTCCTCGCGATGTTATGAACTTACTCATCTCCCTCGTGATGTTATAAACTTACCCACGTCCCTCGTGATTTTATACACGTATCCACACCCCACGCGGTGTTATATACCTATCCACGGCCCTCGCAATGTTATAAACATATCCACGTCCCTCGCGATGTAATAAACATACACATGCCCCTCACGATATTATACACTTTTCCACGCCCCTCGCGATGTTATAAACTTACCCACGCCCTTCGTGATGTTATAAACTTACCCACTCCCCTCGCGATGTTACAAACTGATCCGCGCCCCTCCTGATGTTCTAAACTTATCCATGTCCCTCGTGATGTTATAAATGTACCCACATCCCACGTCCCTCGCGATATTATAATCTTATCCACGGCCCACGTGATGTTATACACCTATCCACGCCCGTCGTGATGTTATAAACTTACCCACATCCCTCGCGACGCTATAAACTTATCCACACCCCTCGCGATGATATAAACTTTAACACGTCCCTCGCGATGTTATAAACATACCCACGTCCTCGTGATGTAATAAACAAATCTACACGATGTAATGAACTTATCCACGCCCCTCCCGATGTTATAAACTTATCCACGTCTTCGTGATGTTATAAACTTACCCACGTCCCTCGCGATGTTATAAACTTATCCGCGCCCCTCGTGATGTTATAAATTTATCCTCGTCGCTCACGATGCTATAAACTTATCCATGACCCTTGCGATGTTATAAAAGAATCTACGCCCCTCGCAGTGTTATAAACATTTCCACCTGCCTCGGGGTGTTATAAACTTACCCACGCCCCTCGCGATATTATGAATTTACATACGTCCCTCGCGATGTTATGAACTTACCGACGTCCCTCGCGATGTTATAAACATCTACACCCCTTGCGATGTTATAAACTTACCCACGCCCCTCGCGATGTTATAAACTTACCCACGTCCCTCGCGATGTTATAAACTTATCCACGTCTTTCTTAGGTTATAAACTTACCCACGACCCTCGCGATGTTATCAACTTATCAACGCCCCTCGCGATATTATAAACTTATCGACGCCCCTCGCGATGTTATAAATTTACCAACGTCCCTCCTGATGTTACAAACTTATCCACACCCCTCGCGATGATATAAACTTACCCACGCCCGTCGCGATGTTATAAACTTACCCACGACCCTCGTGATGTTATAAACTTACCCACGCCCCTCGCGATGTTATAAATTTACCAACGTCCCTCATGATGTTACAAACTTATCCACACCCCTCGCGATGATATAAACTTACCCACGCCCGTC
>NW_027277499.1:0-27619 GCF_030028105.1 Mobula birostris
TCCCAGTGAGGGTCTGACCCAGGGACAGGGAGACCAGAACTGTACACAGTGCTCCCAGTGAGGGTCTGACCCAGGGACAGGGAGACCAGAACTGTACAAAGTGCTCCCGGTGTGAGGCTTAACCAGGAATAAGTAGATGGAAACTGTGCACGGTGTTCCCAGTGTGGGTCTGAATCAGGGATAAGGAGATGGGAACTGCACAATGCTCCCAGTGTGGGTCTGACACAGGGATATGGAGACGGGAACTGTGCACGGTGCTCCCGGTGTGGGTCTGACCCAGGGATAGGGGGATGGGGAAGTGTGCAGAGTACTCCCGCTATGGGTCTGACCCAGGGATAGGGAGATGGGAACTGTGCACAGTACTCCCAGTGTGGGTCTGAATCAGGGATAGGGAGATGGAAACTGTGCACGGTGCTGCCAGTGTGGGTCTGACCCAGGCACAGGGAGACGGGAACGGTGCACAGTGTTCCTGGTGTTGGTGTGACACAGGGATAGGGAGATGGGAACTGTGCACAGTACTCCCGCTATGGGTCTGACCCAGTGATCGGGAGATGGGAACTGTGTACCGTGCTCCCGGTGTGGGACTGACACAGGGATAGGGAGATGGGAACTGTGCATGGTGCTCCCAGTGTGGATCTGAACCAGGTTTAGGGAGACGGGAACTGTACACCGTACTCCCAGTGTGGGTCTGACCCAGGGATAGGGAGACGGGAACTGTGCCCGGTGCTCCCGGTATGGGTCTGCCCAGGGACAGGGAGATGTGAACTGTGTAAGGTCATCCCATTTTGGGTCTGACCCAGGGATAGGGAGATGGGAACTGTGCACGGTACTCCCGCTATGGGTCTGACCCAGGGATAGGGATATGGGAACTGTGCACGGTGCTCCTGGTGTGGGTCTCACCCAGGGATAGGGAGACGGGAACTGTGCCCGGTAATCCCAGTGTGGGTCTGAACCATGGATAGGGAGATGGAAATTGTGCACGGTGTTCCTGGTGTGGGTTTGACCCAGGGATAGGGAGATGGCAACTGTGCACAGTAGTCCCGCTATGGGTCTGACCCAGGGATAGGGAGATGGGAACTGTGCACAGTACTCCCGCTATGGGTCTGACCCAGGGATAGGGAGATGGGAACTGTGCACGGTAATCCCAGTGTGAGTCTGAACCAGGTTTAGGGAGATGGGAACGGTGCACGGTACTCCTGGTGTGGGTCTGACCCAGGGATAGGGAGGTGGGAACTGTGCACAGTGCTCTCAGTGTTGGTCTGACACAGGGACATGGAGACGGGAAATGTGCACAGTACTCCCGGTGTGGCTCTGAACCAGAGACAGGGAGATGGGCACTGTGCATGGTGCTCCCAGTGTGGGTCTGAACCCAGGGACAGGAAGACCAGAACTGTACACAGTGCTCCCGGTGTGAGTCTGAACCCAGGATAAGGAGATGGAAACTGTGCACGGTGTTCCCAGTGTGGGTCTGACCCAGGGATAGGGAGATGGGAACTGTGCACAGTACTCCCGCTATGGGTCTGACCCAGGGATAGGGAGATGGGAACTGTGCACGGTGTTCCTGGTGTGGGTCTGACCCAGGAATAGGAAGATGGGAACTGTGCACGGTGCTCCCGCTATAGGTCTGACCCAGGGATAAGGAGATGGAAACTGTGCACGGTGTTCCCAGTGTGTGTCTAACCCAGGGACAAGGAGACCAGAACTGTTCACAGTACTCCCGCAATGGGTCTGACCCAGGGATAGGGAGATGGGAACTGTGCACGGTACTCCTGGTCTGGGTCTGACCCAGGGATAGGGAGGTGGGAACTGTGCACAGTGCTCCCAGTGTGGGTCTGACACAGGGACAGGGAGATGGGAACTCTGCACAGTGCTCCCGGTGTGGGTCTGACCCAGGGATAGGGAGATGGGAACTGTGCACGGTGCTCCCGGTGTGGGTCTGACCTAGAATAGCAAGATGGGAACTGTGCACGGTGCTCCCGGTTTAGGTCTGACACAGGGATAGGGAGATGGGAACTGTGCACGGTGCTCCCGGTGTGGGTCTGACCCAGGGATAAGGAGACGGGATCTGTGCACGGTGCTCCCAGTTTGGGTCTGAACCAGGTTTAGGGAGATGGGAACTGTGCACCGTACTCCCAGTGTGGGTCTGACCCAGGGATTGGGAGACGGGAACTGTGTCCGGTGCTCCCGGTATGGGTCTGCCCAGGGACAGGGAGATGGGAACTGTGCACGGTGATCCCAATTTGGGTCTGACCCTGGGATAGGGAGATGGGAACTGTGCATGGTACTCCCGCTATGGGTCTGTCCCAGGGATAGGGAGATGGGAACTGTGCACGGTGCTCCCGGTGTGGGTCTGACCCAGGGATAGGGAGACGGGAACTGTGCCTGGTAATCCCAGTGTGGGTCTGAACCATGGATAGGGAGATGGAAATTGTGCACGGTGTTCCTGGTGTGGGTCTGACCCAGGGATAGGGAGATGGGAACTGTGCACAGTACTCCCGCTATGGGTCTGACCCAGGGATAGGGAGATGGGAACTGTGCACAGTACTCCCGCTATGGGTCTGACCCAGGGATAGGGTGATGGGAACTGTGCACGGTAATCCCAGTGTGGGTCTGAACCAGGTTTAGGGAGATGGGAACTGTGCACAGTGTTCCTGGTGTGGGTCTGACACAGGGATAGGGAGATGGGAACTGTGCCCGGTGCTCCCGGTATGGGTCTGCCCCAGGGACAGGGAGATGGGAACTGTGCACGGTGATCCCATTTTGGGTCTGACCCAGGGATAGGGAGATGGGAACTGTGCACGGTACTCCCGCTATGGGTCTGACCCAGGGATAGGGAGATGGGAACTGTGTACCATGCCTTCGGTGTGGGACTGACCCAGGGATAGGGAGATAGGAACTGTGCACGGTGCTCCCAGTGTGGGTCTGACCCAGGGACAGGGAGATGGGAACTCTGCACAGTGCTCCCGGTGTGCGTCTGACCCAAGGAAATGGATATGGGAACTGTACACGGTGCTCCCGGTTTAGGTCTGACACAGGGATAGGGAGATGGGAACTGTGCACGGTGCTCCCGGTGTGGGTCTGACCTGGAATAGCGAGATGGGAACTGTGCACGGTGCTCCCGGTTTAGGTCTGACACAGGGATAGCGAGATGGGAACTGTGCCCGGTGCTCCCGGTATGGGTCTGCCCAGGGACAGGGAGATGGGAACTGTGCACGGTGATCCCATTTTGGGTCTGACACAGGGATAGGGAGATGGGAACTATGCACGGTACTCCCGCTATGGGTCTGACCCAGGGATAGGGAGATGGGAACTGTGCACGGTGCTCCCGCTATGGGTCTGACCCAGGGACGGTAATCCCAGTGTGAGTCTGAACCAGGTGCAGGGAGGTGGGAACGGTGCACGGTGCTCCCAGTGTGGGTCTGACACAGGGATATGGAGATGGGAACTGTGCACGGTGCTCCCTGTCTGGGACTGACCCAGGGATAGGGAGATGGGAACTGTGCACTGTGCTCGCAGTGTGGGTCTGACCCAGGGACAGGGAGATGGGAACTCTGCACAGTGCTCCCGGTGTGTGTCTGACCCAGGGAAATAGAGATGGGAAATGTACACGGTGCTCCCGGTTTAGGTCTGACACAGAGATAGGGAGATGGGAACTGTGCACGGTGCTCCCGGTGTGGGTCTGACCTAGAATAGCGAGATGGGAACTGTGCACGGTGCTCCCGGTTTAGGTCTGACACAGGGATAGGGAGATGGGAACTGTGCACGGTGCTCCCGGTGTGGGTCTGACCCAGGGATAAGGCGATGTGATCTGTGCACGGTGCTCCCAGTGTGGGTCTGCCCAGGGACAGGGAGATGGGAACTGTGCACGGTGATCCCATTTTGGGTCTGATCCAGGGATAGGGAGATGGGAACTGTGCACGGTACTCCCGCTATGCGTCTGACCCAGGGATTGGGAGACGGGAACTGTGCCCGGTAATCCCAGTGTGGGTCTGACCCAGGGATAGGGAGATGGAAACTGTGCACAGTACTCCCGCTATGGGTCTGACCCAGGGATAGGGAGATGGGAACTGTGCACAGTACTCACACTATGGGTCTGACCCAGGGATAGGATGATGGGAACTGTTGACGGTAATCCCAGTGTGGGTCTGAACCAGGTTTAGGGAGATGGGAACTGTGCACAGTGTTCCTGGTGTGGGTCTGACACAGGGATAGGGAGATGGGAACTGTGCACGGTGCTCCCAGTGTGGGTCTGACCCAGGGACAGGGAGACCAGAACTGTACACGGTGCTCCCGGTGTGAGGCTGAACCAGGGATAAGGAGATGGAAACTGTGCACGGTGTTCTCAGTGTGGGTCTGAATCAGGGATAGGGAGATGGGAACTGCACAATGCTCCCACTGTGGGTCTGACACAGGGATATGGAGACGGGAACAGTGCACGGTGCTCCCGGTGTGGGTCTGACCCAGGGATAGGGGGATGGGAAGTGTGCAGAGTACTCCAGCTATTGGTCTGACCCAGGGATAGGGAGATGGGAACTGTGCACAGTACTCCCAGTGTGGGTCTGAATCAGGGATAGAGAGATGGGAACTGTGCACGGTGCTCCCAGTGTGGGTCTGACCCAGGCACAGGGAGACGGGAACGGTGCACAGTGTTCCTGGTGTGGGTCTGACCCAGGGATAGGGAGACGGGAACTGTGCACGGTGCTCCCGGTTTAGGTCTGGTACAGGGATAGGGAGATGGGAACTGTGCACGGTGCTCCCGGTGTGGGTCTGACCCAGGAATAAGGAGATGGGATCTGTGCACGGTGCTCCCAGTGTGGGTCTGAACCAGGTTTAGGGAGACGGGAACTGTGCACCGTACTCCCAGTGTGGGTTTGACCCAGGGATAGGGAGATGGGAAATGTGCCCGGTGCTCCCGGTATGGGTCTGCCCAGGGACAGGGAGATGGGAACTGTGCACGGTGATCCCATTTGGGTCTGACCCAGGGATCGGGAGATGGGAACTGTGCACGGTACTCCCGCTATGGGTCTGACCCAGGGATAGGGAGATGGGAACTGTGCACGGTGCTCCCGGTGTGGGTCTGACCCAGGGATAGGGAGACGGGAACTGTGCCCGGTAATCCCAGTGTGCGTCTGAACCATGGATAGCGAGATGGAAATTGTGCATGGTGTTCCTGGTGTGGGTCTGACCCAGGGATAGGGAGATGGGAACTGTGCACAGTAATCCCAGTGTGGGTCTGACCCAGGGATAGGGAGATGGGAACTGTGCACAGTGCTCCCGCTATGGGTCTGACCCAGGGATAGGGAGATGGGAACTGTGCACAGTACTCCCGCTATGGGTCTGACCCAGGGATATGGAGATGGGAACTGTGCACGGTAATCCCAGTGTGGGTCTGAACCAGGTTTAGGGAGATGGGAACTGTGCACAGTGTTCCTGGTGTGGGTCTGACACAGGGATAGGGAGATGGGAACTGTGCACGCTGCTCCCAGGATGGGTCTGACCCAGGGACAGGGAGACCAGAACTGTACACGGTGCTCCCGGTGTGAGGCTGAACCAGGGATAAGGAGATGGAAACTGTGCATGGTGTTCCCAGTGTGTGTCTGACCCAGGGATAGGGAGATGGGAACTGTGCACAGTGCTCCCAGTGAGGGTCTGACCCAGGGACAGGGAGACCAGAACTGTACACAGTGCTCCCAGTGAGGGTCTGACCCAGGGACAGGGAGACCAGAACTGTACAAAGTGCTCCCGGTGTGAGGCTGAACCAGGAATAAGTAGATGGAAACTGTGCACGGTGTTCCCAGTGTGGGTCTGAATCAGGGATAAGGAGATGGGAACTGCACAATGCTCCCAGTGTGGGTCTGACACAGGGATATGGAGAAGGGAACTGTGCACGGTGCTCCCGGTGTGGGTCTGACCCAGGGATAGGGGGATGGGAAGTGTGCAGAGTACTCCCGCTATGGGTCTGACCCAGGGATAGGGAGATGGGAACTGTGCACAGTACTCCCAGTGTGGGTCTGAATCAGGGATAGGGAGATGGAAACTGTGCACGGTGCTGCCAGTGTGGGTCTGACCCAGGCACAGGGAGACGGGAACGGTGCACAGTGTTCCTGGTGTTGGTGTGACACAGGGATAGGGAGATGGGAACTGTGCACAGTACTCCCGCTATGGGTCTGACCCAGTGATCGGGAGATGGGAACTGTGTACCGTGCTCCCGGTGTGGGACTGACACAGGGATAGGGAGATGGGAACTGTGCATGGTGCTCCCAGTGTGGATCTGAACCAGGTTTAGGGAGACGGGAACTGTACACCGTACTCCCAGTGTGGGTCTGACCCAGGGATAGGGAGACGGGAACTGTGCCCGGTGCTCCCGGTATGGGTCTGCCCAGGGACAGGGAGATGTGAACTGTGTAAGGTCATCCCATTTTGGGTCTGACCCAGGGATAGGGAGATGGGAACTGTGCACGGTACTCCCGCTATGGGTCTGACCCAGGGATAGGGATATGGGAACTGTGCACGGTGCTCCTGGTGTGGGTCTCACCCAGGGATAGGGAGACGGGAACTGTGCCCGGTAATCCCAGTGTGGGTCTGAACCATGGATAGGGAGATGGAAATTGTGCACGGTGTTCCTGGTGTGGGTTTGACCCAGGGATAGGGAGATGGCAACTGTGCACAGTAGTCCTTGCTATGGGTCTGACCCAGGGATAGGGAGATGGGAACTGTGCACAGTACTCCCGCTATGGGTCTGACCCAGGGATAGGGAGATGGGAATTGTGCACAGTACTCGCGCTATGGGTCTGACCCAGGGATAGGGAGATGGGAACTGTGCACGGTAATCCCAGTGTGAGTCTGAACCAGGTTTAGGGAGATGGGAACGGTGCACGGTACTCCTGGTGTGGGTCTGACCCAGGGATAGGGAGGTGGGAACTGTGCACAGTGCTCCCAGTGTTGGTCTGACACAGGGATATGGAGACGGGAAATGTGCACAGTACTCCCGGTGTGGCTCTGAACCAGGGACAGGGAGATGGGCACTGTGCATGGTGCTCCCAGTGTGGGTCTGAACCCAGGGATAGGAAGACCAGAACTGTACACAGTGCTCCCGGTGTGAGTCTGAACCCAGGATAAGGAGATGGAAACTGTGCACGGTGTTCCCAGTGTGGGTCTGACCCAGGGATAGGGAGATGGGAACTGTGCACAGTACTCCCGCTATGGGTCTGACCCAGGGATAGGGAGATGGGAACTGTGCACGGTGTTCCTGGTGTGGGTCTGACCCAGGAATAGGAAGATGGGAACTGTGCACGGTGCTCCCGCTATAGGTCTGACCCAGGGATAAGGAGATGGAAAACTGTGCACGGTGTTCCCAGTGTGTGTCTAACCCAGGGACAAGGAGACCAGAACTGTTCACAGTACTCCCGCAATGGGTCTGACCCAGGGATAGGGAGATGGGAACTGTGCACGGTACTCCTGGTCTGGGTCTGACCCAGGGATAGGGAGGTGGGAACTGTGCACAGTGCTCCCAGTGTGGGTCTGACACAGGGACAGGGAGATGGGAACTCTGCACAGTGCTCCCGGTGTGGGTCTGACCCAGGGATAGGGAGATGGGAACTGTGCACGGTGCTCCCGGTGTGGGTCTGACCTAGAATAGCAAGATGGGAACTGTGCACGGTGCTCCCGGTTTAGGTCTGACACAGGGATAGGGAGATGGGAACTGTGCACGGTGCTCCCGGTGTGGGTCTGACCCAGGGATAAGGAGACGGGATCTGTGCACGGTGCTCCCAGTTTGGGTCTGAACCAGGTTTAGGAAGATGGGAACTGTGCACCGTACTCCCAGTGTGGGTCTGACCCAGGGATTGGGAGACGGGAACTGTGTCCGGTGCTCCCGGTATGGGTCTGCCCAGGGACAGGGAGATGGGAACTGTGCACGGTGATCCCAATTTGGGTCTGACCCTGGGATAGGGAGATGGGAACTGTGCATGGTACTCCCGCTATGGGTCTGTCCCAGGGATAGGGAGATGGGAACTGTGCACGGTGCTCCCGGTGTGGGTCTGACCCAGGGATAGGGAGACGGGAACTGTGCCTGGTAATCCCAGTGTGGGTCTGAACCATGGATAGGGAGATGGAAATTGTGCACGGTGTTCCTGGTGTGGGTCTGACCCAGGGATAGGGAGATGGGAACTGTGCACAGTACTCCCGCTATGGGTCTGACCCAGGGATAGGGAGATGGGAACTGTGCACAGTACTCCCGCTATGGGTCTGACCCAGGGATAGGGTGATGGGAACTGTGCACGGTAATCCCAGTGTGGGTCTGAACCAGGTTTAGGGAGATGGGAACTGTGCACAGTGTTCCTGGTGTGGGTCTGACACAGGGATAGGGAGATGGGAACTGTGCCCGGTGCTCCCGGTATGGGTCTGCCCAGGGACAGGGAGATGGGAACTGTGCACGGTGATCCCATTTTGGGTCTGACCCAGGGATAGGGAGATGGGAACTGTGCACGGTACTCCCGCTATGGGTCTGACCCAGGGATAGGGAGATGGGAACTGTGTACCATGCCTTCGGTGTGGGACTGACCCAGGGATAGGGAGATGGGAACTGTGCACGGTGCTCCCAGTGTGGGTCTGACCCAGGGACAGGGAGATGGGAACTCTGCACAGTGCTCCCGGTGTGCGTCTGACCCAAGGAAATGGATATGGGAACTGTACACGGTGCTCCCGGTTTAGGTCTGACACAGGGATAGGGAGATGGGAACTGTGCACGGTGCTCCCGGTGTGGGTCTGACCTGGAATAGCGAGATGGGAACTGTGCACGGTGCTCCCGGTTTAGGTCTGACACAGGGATAGCGAGATGGGAACTGTGCCCGGTGCTCCCGGTATGGGTCTGCCCAGGGACAGGGAGATGGGAACTGTGCACGGTGATCCCATTTTGGGTCTGACACAGGGATAGGGAGATGGGAACTATGCACGGTACTCCCGCTATGGGTCTGACCCAGGGATAGGGAGATGGGAACTGTGCACGGTGCTCCCGCTATGGGTCTGACCCAGGGACGGTAATGCCAGTGTGAGTCTGAACCAGGTGCAGGGAGGTGGGAACGGTGCACGGTGCTCCCAGTGTGGGTCTGACACAGGGATATGGAGATGGGAACTGTGCACGGTGCTCCCTGTCTGGGACTGAGCCAGGGATAGGGAGATGGGAACTGTGCACTGTGCTCGCAGTGTGGGTCTGACCCAGGGACAGGGAGATGGGAACTCTGCACAGTGCTCCCGGTGTGTGTCTGACCCAGGGAAATAGAGATGGGAACTGTACACGGTGCTCCCGGTTTAGGTCTGACACAGAGATAGGGAGATGGGAACTGTGCACGGTGCTCCCGGTGTGGGTCTGACCTAGAATAGCGAGATGGGAACTGTGCACGGTGCTCCCGGTTTAGGTCTGACACAGGGATAGGGAGATGGGAACTGTGCACGGTGCTCCCGGTGTGGGTCTGACCCAGGGATAAGGCGATGTGATCTGTGCACGGTGCTCCCAGTGTGGGTCTGCCCAGGGACAGGGAGATGGGAACTGTGCACGGTGATCCCATTTTGGGTCTGATCCAGGGATAGGGAGATGGGAACTGTGCACGGTACTCCCGCTATGCGTCTGACCCAGGGATTGGGAGACGGGAACTGTGCCCGGTAATCCCAGTGTGGGTCTGACCCAGGGATAGGGAGATGGAAACTGTGCACAGTACTCCCGCTATGGGTCTGACCCAGGGATAGGGAGATGGGAACTGTGCACAGTACTCACACTATGGGTCTGACCCAGGGATAGGATGATGGGAACTGTTGACGGTAATCCCAGTGTGGGTCTGAACCAGGTTTAGGGAGATGGGAACTGTGCACAGTGTTCCTGGTGTGGGTCTGACACAGGGATAGGGAGATGGGAACTGTGCACGGTGCTCCCAGTGTGGGTCTGACCCAGGGACAGGGAGACCAGAACTGTACACGGTGCTCCCGGTGTGAGGCTGAACCAGGGATAAGGAGATGGAAACTGTGCACGGTGTTCTCAGTGTGGGTCTGAATCAGGGATAGGGAGATGGGAACTGCACAATGCTCCCACTGTGGGTCTGACACAGGGATATGGGGACGGGAACTGTGCACGGTGCTCCCGGTGTGGGTCTGACCCAGGGATAGGGGGATGGGAAGTGTGCAGAGTACTCCAGCTATTGGTCTGACCCAGGGATAGGGAGATGGGAACTGTGCACAGTACTCCCAGTGTGGGTCTGAATCAGGGATAGAGAGATGGGAACTGTGCACGGTGCTCCCAGTGTGGGTCTGACCCAGGCACAGGGAGACGGGAACGGTGCACAGTGTTCCTGGTGTGGGTCTGACGCAGGGATAGGGAGACGGGAACTGTGCACGGTGCTCCCGGTTTAGGTCTGGTACAGGGATAGGGAGATGGGAACTGTGCACGGTGCTCCCGGTGTGGGTCTGACCCAGGAATAAGGAGACGGGATCTGTGCACGGTGCTCCCAGTGTGGGTCTGAACCAGGTTTAGGGAGACGGGAACTGTGCACCGTACTCCCAGTGTGGGTTTGACCCAGGGATAGGGAGATGGGAAATGTGCCCGGTGCTCCCGGTATGGGTCTGCCCAGGGACAGGGAGATGGGAACTGTGCACGGTGATCCCATTTTGGGTCTGACCCAGGGATCGGGAGATGGGAACTGTGCACGGTACTCCCGCTATGGGTCTGACCCAGGGATAGGGAGATGGGAACTGTGCACGGTGCTCCCGGTGTGGGTCTGACCCAGGGATAGGGAGACGGGAACTGTGCCCGGTAATCCCAGTGTGCGTCTGAACCATGGATAGCGAGATGGAAATTGTGCATGGTGTTCCTGGTGTGGGTCTGACCCAGGGATAGGGAGATGGGAACTGTGCACAGTAATCCCAGTGTGGGTCTGACCCAGGGATAGGGAGATGGGAACTGTGCACAGTGCTCCCGCTATGGGTCTGACCCAGGGATAGGGAGATGGGAACTGTGCACAGTACTCCCGCTATGGGTCTGACCCAGGGATATGGAGATGGGAACTGTGCACGGTAATCCCAGTGTGGGTCTGAACCAGGTTTAGGGAGATGGGAACTGTGCACAGTGTTCCTGGTGTGGGTCTGACACAGGGATAGGGAGATGGGAACTGTGCACGCTGCTCCCAGGATGGGTCTGACCCAGGGACAGGGAGACCAGAACTGTACACGGTGCTCCCGGTGTGAGGCTGAACCAGGGATAAGGAGATGGAAACTGTGCATGGTGTTCCCAGTGTGTGTCTGACCCAGGGATAGGGAGATGGGAACTGTGCACAGTGCTCCCAGTGAGGGTCTGACCCAGGGACAGGGAGACCAGAACTGTACACAGTGCTCCCAGTGAGGGTCTGACCCAGGGACAGGGAGACCAGAACTGTACAAAGTGCTCCCGGTGTGAGGCTGAACCAGGAATAAGTAGATGGAAACTGTGCACGGTGTTCCCAGTGTGGGTCTGAATCAGGGATAAGGAGATGGGAACTGCACAATGCTCCCAGTGTGGGTCTGACACAGGGATATGGAGAAGGGAACTGTGCACGGTGCTCCCGGTGTGGGTCTGACCCAGGGATAGGGGGATGGGAAGTGTGCAGAGTACTCCCGCTATGGGTCTGACCCAGGGATAGGGAGATGGGAACTGTGCACAGTACTCCCAGTGTGGGTCTGAATCAGGGATAGGGAGATGGAAACTGTGCACGGTGCTGCCAGTGTGGGTCTGACCCAGGCACAGGGAGACGGGAACGGTGCACAGTGTTCCTGGTGTTGGTGTGACACAGGGATAGGGAGATGGGAACTGTGCACAGTACTCCCGCTATGGGTCTGACCCAGTGATCGGGAGATGGGAACTGTGTACCGTGCTCCCGGTGTGGGACTGACACAGGGATAGGGAGATGGGAACTGTGCATGGTGCTCCCAGTGTGGATCTGAACCAGGTTTAGGGAGACGGGAACTGTACACCGTACTCCCAGTGTGGGTCTGACCCAGGGATAGGGAGACGGGAACTGTGCCCGGTGCTCCCGGTATGGGTCTGCCCAGGGACAGGGAGATGTGAACTGTGTAAGGTCATCCCATTTTGGGTCTGACCCAGGGATAGGGAGATGGGAACTGTGCACGGTACTCCCGCTATGGGTCTGACCCAGGGATAGGGATATGGGAACTGTGCACGGTGCTCCTGGTGTGGGTCTCACCCAGGGATAGGGAGACGGGAACTGTGCCCGGTAATCCCAGTGTGGGTCTGAACCATGGATAGGGAGATGGAAATTGTGCACGGTGTTCCTGGTGTGGGTTTGACCCAGGGATAGGGAGATGGCAACTGTGCACAGTAGTCCTGCTATGGGTCTGACCCAGGGATAGGGAGATGGGAACTGTGCACAGTACTCCCGCTATGGGTCTGACCCAGGGATAGGGAGATGGGAATTGTGCACAGTACTCGCGCTATGGGTCTGACCCAGGGATAGGGAGATGGGAACTGTGCACGGTAATCCCAGTGTGAGTCTGAACCAGGTTTAGGGAGATGGGAACGGTGCACGGTACTCCTGGTGTGGGTCTGACCCAGGGATAGGGAGGTGGGAACTGTGCACAGTGCTCCCAGTGTTGGTCTGACACAGGGATATGGAGACGGGAAATGTGCACAGTACTCCCGGTGTGGCTCTGAACCAGGGACAGGGAGATGGGCACTGTGCATGGTGCTCCCAGTGTGGGTCTGAACCCAGGGATAGGAAGACCAGAACTGTACACAGTGCTCCCGGTGTGAGTCTGAACCCAGGATAAGGAGATGGAAACTGTGCACGGTGTTCCCAGTGTGGGTCTGACCCAGGGATAGGGAGATGGGAACTGTGCACAGTACTCCCGCTATGGGTCTGACCCAGGGATAGGGAGATGGGAACTGTGCACGGTGTTCCTGGTGTGGGTCTGACCCAGGAATAGGAAGATGGGAACTGTGCACGGTGCTCCCGCTATAGGTCTGACCCAGGGATAAGGAGATGGAAACTGTGCACGGTGTTCCCAGTGTGTGTCTAACCCAGGGACAAGGAGACCAGAACTGTTCACAGTACTCCCGCAATGGGTCTGACCCAGGGATAGGGAGATGGGAACTGTGCACGGTACTCCTGGTCTGGGTCTGACCCAGGGATAGGGAGGTGGGAACTGTGCACAGTGCTCCCAGTGTGGGTCTGACACAGGGACAGGGAGATGGGAACTCTGCACAGTGCTCCCGGTGTGGGTCTGACCCAGGGATAGGGAGATGGGAACTGTGCACGGTGCTCCCGGTGTGGGTCTGACCTAGAATAGCAAGATGGGAACTGTGCACGGTGCTCCCGGTTTAGGTCTGACACAGGGATAGGGAGATGGGAACTGTGCACGGTGCTCCCGGTGTGGGTCTGACCCAGGGATAAGGAGACGGGATCTGTGCACGGTGCTCCCAGTTTGGGTCTGAACCAGGTTTAGGAAGATGGGAACTGTGCACCGTACTCCCAGTGTGGGTCTGACCCAGGGATTGGGAGACGGGAACTGTGTCCGGTGCTCCCGGTATGGGTCTGCCCAGGGACAGGGAGATGGGAACTGTGCACGGTGATCCCAATTTGGGTCTGACCCTGGGATAGGGAGATGGGAACTGTGCATGGTACTCCCGCTATGGGTCTGTCCCAGGGATAGGGAGATGGGAACTGTGCACGGTGCTCCCGGTGTGGGTCTGACCCAGGGATAGGGAGACGGGAACTGTGCCTGGTAATCCCAGTGTGGGTCTGAACCATGGATAGGGAGATGGAAATTGTGCACGGTGTTCCTGGTGTGGGTCTGACCCAGGGATAGGGAGATGGGAACTGTGCACAGTACTCCCGCTATGGGTCTGACCCAGGGATAGGGAGATGGGAACTGTGCACAGTACTCCCGCTATGGGTCTGACCCAGGGATAGGGTGATGGGAACTGTGCACGGTAATCCCAGTGTGGGTCTGAACCAGGTTTAGGGAGATGGGAACTGTGCACAGTGTTCCTGGTGTGGGTCTGACACAGGGATAGGGAGATGGGAACTGTGCCCGGTGCTCCCGGTATGGGTCTGCCCAGGGACAGGGAGATGGGAACTGTGCACGGTGATCCCATTTTGGGTCTGACCCAGGGATAGGGAGATGGGAACTGTGCACGGTACTCCCGCTATGGGTCTGACCCAGGGATAGGGAGATGGGAACTGTGTACCATGCCTTCGGTGTGGGACTGACCCAGGGATAGGGAGATGGGAACTGTGCACGGTGCTCCCAGTGTGGGTCTGACCCAGGGACAGGGAGATGGGAACTCTGCACAGTGCTCCCGGTGTGCGTCTGACCCAAGGAAATGGATATGGGAACTGTACACGGTGCTCCCGGTTTAGGTCTGACACAGGGATAGGGAGATGGGAACTGTGCACGGTGCTCCCGGTGTGGGTCTGACCTGGAATAGCGAGATGGGAACTGTGCACGGTGCTCCCGGTTTAGGTCTGACACAGGGATAGCGAGATGGGAACTGTGCCCGGTGCTCCCGGTATGGGTCTGCCCAGGGACAGGGAGATGGGAACTGTGCACGGTGATCCCATTTTGGGTCTGACACAGGGATAGGGAGATGGGAACTATGCACGGTACTCCCGCTATGGGTCTGACCCAGGGATAGGGAGATGGGAACTGTGCACGGTGCTCCCGCTATGGGTCTGACCCAGGGACGGTAATGCCAGTGTGAGTCTGAACCAGGTGCAGGGAGGTGGGAACGGTGCACGGTGCTCCCAGTGTGGGTCTGACACAGGGATATGGAGATGGGAACTGTGCACGGTGCTCCCTGTCTGGGACTGAGCCAGGGATAGGGAGATGGGAACTGTGCACTGTGCTCGCAGTGTGGGTCTGACCCAGGGACAGGGAGATGGGAACTCTGCACAGTGCTCCCGGTGTGTGTCTGACCCAGGGAAATAGAGATGGGAACTGTACACGGTGCTCCCGGTTTAGGTCTGACACAGAGATAGGGAGATGGGAACTGTGCACGGTGCTCCCGGTGTGGGTCTGACCTAGAATAGCGAGATGGGAACTGTGCACGGTGCTCCCGGTTTAGGTCTGACACAGGGATAGGGAGATGGGAACTGTGCACGGTGCTCCCGGTGTGGGTCTGACCCAGGGATAAGGCGATGTGATCTGTGCACGGTGCTCCCAGTGTGGGTCTGCCCAGGGACAGGGAGATGGGAACTGTGCACGGTGATCCCATTTTGGGTCTGATCCAGGGATAGGGAGATGGGAACTGTGCACGGTACTCCCGCTATGCGTCTGACCCAGGGATTGGGAGACGGGAACTGTGCCCGGTAATCCCAGTGTGGGTCTGACCCAGGGATAGGGAGATGGAAACTGTGCACAGTACTCCCGCTATGGGTCTGACCCAGGGATAGGGAGATGGGAACTGTGCACAGTACTCACACTATGGGTCTGACCCAGGGATAGGATGATGGGAACTGTTGACGGTAATCCCAGTGTGGGTCTGAACCAGGTTTAGGGAGATGGGAACTGTGCACAGTGTTCCTGGTGTGGGTCTGACACAGGGATAGGGAGATGGGAACTGTGCACGGTGCTCCCAGTGTGGGTCTGACCCAGGGACAGGGAGACCAGAACTGTACACGGTGCTCCCGGTGTGAGGCTGAACCAGGGATAAGGAGATGGAAACTGTGCACGGTGTTCTCAGTGTGGGTCTGAATCAGGGATAGGGAGATGGGAACTGCACAATGCTCCCACTGTGGGTCTGACACAGGGATATGGGGACGGGAACTGTGCACGGTGCTCCCGGTGTGGGTCTGACCCAGGGATAGGGGGATGGGAAGTGTGCAGAGTACTCCAGCTATTGGTCTGACCCAGGGATAGGGAGATGGGAACTGTGCACAGTACTCCCAGTGTGGGTCTGAATCAGGGATAGAGAGATGGGAACTGTGCACGGTGCTCCCAGTGTGGGTCTGACCCAGGCACAGGGAGACGGGAACGGTGCACAGTGTTCCTGGTGTGGGTCTGACGCAGGGATAGGGAGACGGGAACTGTGCACGGTGCTCCCGGTTTAGGTCTGGTACAGGGATAGGGAGATGGGAACTGTGCACGGTGCTCCCGGTGTGGGTCTGACCCAGGAATAAGGAGACGGGATCTGTGCACGGTGCTCCCAGTGTGGGTCTGAACCAGGTTTAGGGAGACGGGAACTGTGCACCGTACTCCCAGTGTGGGTTTGACCCAGGGATAGGGAGATGGGAAATGTGCCCGGTGCTCCCGGTATGGGTCTGCCCAGGGACAGGGAGATGGGAACTGTGCACGGTGATCCCATTTTGGGTCTGACCCAGGGATAGGGAGATGGGAACTGTGCACGGTACTCCCGCTATGGGTCTGACCCAGGGATAGGGAGATGGGAACTGTGCACAGTACTCCCGCTATGGGTCTGACCCAGGGATATGGAGATGGGAACTGTGCACGGTAATCCCAGTGTGGGTCTGAACCAGGTTTAGGGAGATGGGAACTGTGCACAGTGTTCCTGGTGTGGGTCTGACACAGGGATAGGGAGATGGGAATTGTGCACGGTGCTCCCAGGATGGGTCTGACCCAGGGACAGGGAGACCAGAACTGTACACGGTGCTCCCGGTGTGAGGCTGAACCAGGGATAAGGAGATGGAAACTGTGCATGGTGTTCCCAGTGTGTGTCTGACCCAGGGATAGGGAGATGGGAACTGTGCACAGTGCTCCCAGTGAGGGTCTGACCCAGGGACAGGGAGACCAGAACTGTACACAGTGCTCCCAGTGAGGGTCTGACCCAGGGACAGGGAGACCAGAACTGTACAAAGTGCTCCCGGTGTGAGGCTGAACCAGGAATAAGTAGATGGAAACTGTGCACGGTGTTCCCAGTGTGGGTCTGAATCAGGGATAAGGAGATGGGAACTGCACAATGCTCCCAGTGTGGGTCTGACACAGGGATATGGAGACGGGAACTGTGCACGGTGCTCCCGGTGTGGGTCTGACCCAGGGATAGGGGGATGGGAAGTGTGCAGAGTACTCCCGCTATGGGTCTGACCCAGGGATAGGGAGATGGGAACTGTGCACAGTACTCCCAGTGTGGGTCTGAATCAGGGATAGGGAGATGGAAACTGTGCACAGTACTCCCAGTGTGGGTCTGAATCAAGGATATGGAGATGGGAACTGTGCACGGTGCTCCCAGTGTGGGTCTGACCCAGGGACAGGGAGACCAGAAGTGTACACGGTGCTCCCGGTGTGAGGCTGAACCAGGGATAAGTAGATGGAAACTGTGCACGGTGTTCCCAGTGTGGGTCTGACCCAGGGATAGGGAGATGGGAACTGCACAGTGCTCCCAGTGTGGGTCTGACACAGGGATATGGAGACGGGAACTGTGCACGGTGCTCCCGGTGTGGGTCTGACCCAGGGATAGGGAGATGGGAAGTGTGCAGAGCACTCCCGCTATGGGTCTGACCCAGGGAAGGTAATCCCAGTGTGAGTCTGAAACAGGTTTAGAGAGATGGGAACGGTGCACGGTGCTCCTGGTGTGGGTCTGACCCAGGGATAGGGAGATGGGAACTGTGCACGGTGCTCCCAGTGTGGGTCTGACCCAGGCACAGGGAGACGGGAACGGTGCACAGTGTTCCTGGTGTGGGTCTGACCCAGGGATAGGGAGACGGGAACTGTGCACGGTGCTCCCGGTTTAGGTCTGGTACAGGGATAGGGAGATGGGAACTGTGCACGGTGCTCCCGGTGTGGGTCTGACCCAGGAATAAGGAGATGGGATCTGTGCACGGTGCTCCCAGTGTGGGTCTGAACCAGGTTTAGGGAGACGGGAACTGTGCACCGTACTCCCAGTGTGGGTTTGACCCAGGGATAGGGAGATGGGAAATGTGCCCGGTGCTCCCGGTATGGGTCTGCCCAGGGACAGGGAGATGGGAACTGTGCACGGTGATCCCATTTTGGGTCTGACCCAGGGATAGGGAGATGGGAACTGTGCACGGTACTCCCGCTATGGGTCTGATCCAGGGATAGGGAGATGGGAACTGTGCACGGTGCTCCCGGTGTGGGTCTGACCCAGGGATAGGGAGACGGGAACTGTGCCCGGTAATCCCAGTGTGCGTCTGAACCATGGATAGCGAGATGGAAATTGTGCATGGTGTTCCTGGTGTGGGTCTGACCCAGGGATAGGGAGATGGGAACTGTGCACAGTAATCCCAGTGTGGGTCTGACCCAGGGATAGGGAGATGGGAACTGTGCACAGTGCTCCCGCTATGGGTCTGACCCAGGGATAGGGAGATGGGAACTGTGCACGGTGCTCCCGGTGTGGGTCTGACCCAGGGATAGGGAGACGGGAACTGTGCCCGGTAATCCCAGTGTGCGTCTGAACCATGGATAGCGAGATGGGAACTGTGCACAGTACTCCCGCTATGGGTCTGACCCAGGGATAGGGAGATGGGAACTGTGCACAGTAATCCCAGTGTGGGTCTGACCCAGGGATAGGGAGATGGGAACTGTGCACAGTGCTCCCGCTATGGGTCTGACCCAGGGATAGGGAGATGGGAACTGTGCACAGTACTCCCGCTATGGGTCTGACCCAGGGATAGGGTGATGGGAACTGTGCACGGTAATCCCAGTGTGGGTCTGAACCAGGTTTAGGGAGATGGGAACATGTGCACAGTGTTCCTGGTGTGGGTCTGACACAGGGATAGGGAGATGGGAACTGTGCACGGTGCTCCCAGTGTGGGTCTGACCCAGGGACAGGGAGACCAGAACTGCACACGGTGCTCCCGGTGTGAGGCTGAACCAGGGATAAGGAGATGGAAACTGTGCGCAGTGTTCCCAGTGTGTGTCTGACCCAGGGATAGGGAGATGGGAACTGTGCACAGTGCTCCCGGTGTGAGGCTGAACCCGGAATAAGTAGATGGAAACTGTGCACGGTGTTCCCAGTGTGGGTCTGAACCAGGGATAAGGAGATGGAAACTGTGCACGGTGTTCCCAGTGTGTGTCTGACCCAGGGATAGGGAGATGGGAACTGTGCACAGTGCTCCCAGTGAGGGTCTGACCCAGGGACAGGGAGACCAGAACTGTACACAGTGCTCCCGGTGTGAGGCTGAACCAGGAATAAGTAGATGGAAACTGTGCACGGTGTTCCCAGTGTGGGTCTGAATCAGGGATAGGGAGATGGGAACGGTGCCCGGTAATCCCAGTGTGGGTCTGAACCATGGATAGGGAGATGGAAATTGTGCACAGTGTTCCTGGTGTGGGTCTGACCCAGGGATATGGAGATGGGAACTGTGCACGGTAATCCCAGTGTGGGTCTGAACCAGGTTTAGGGAGATGGGAACTGTGCACAGTGTTCCTGGTGTGGGTCTGACACAGGGATAGGGAGATGGGAACTGTGCACGGTGCTCCCAGGATGGGTCTGACCCAGGGACAGGGAGACCAGAACTGTACACGGTGCTCCCGGTGTGAGGCTGAACCAGGGATAAGGAGATGGAAACTGTGCATGGTGTTCCCAGTGTGTGTCTGACCCAGGGATAGGGAGATGGGAACTGTGCACAGTGCTCCCAGTGAGGGTCTGACCCAGGGACAGGGAGACCAGAACTGTACACAGTGCTCCCAGTGAGGGTCTGACCCAGGGACAGGGAGACCAGAACTGTACAAAGTGCTCCCGGTGTGAGGCTGAACCAGGAATAAGTGGATGGAAACTGTGCACGGTGTTCCCAGTGTGGGTCTGAATCAGGGATAAGGAGATGGGAACTGCACAATGCTCCCAGTGTGGGTCTGACACAGGGATATGGAGACGGGAACTGTGCACGGTGCTCCCGGTGTGGGTCTGACCCAGGGATAGGGGGATGGGAAGTGTGCAGAGTACTCCCGCTATGGGTCTGACCCAGGGATAGGGAGATGGGAACTGTGCACAGTACTCCAGTGTGGGTCTGAATCAGGGATAGGGAGATGGAAACTGTGCCCGGTGCTCCCGGTATGGGTCTGCCCAGGGACAGGGAGATGTGAACTGTGCACGGTCATCCCATTTTGGGTCTGACCCAGGGATAGGGAGATGGGAACTGTGCCCGGTAATCCCAGTGTGGGTCTGAACCATGGATAGGGAGATGGAAATTGTGCACGGTGTTCCTGGTGTGGGTTTGACCCAGGGACAGGGAGATGGGAACTGTGCACAGTACTCCCGCTATGGGTCTGACCCAGGGATAGGGAGATGGGAACTGTGCACAGTACTCTCGCTATGGGTCTGACCCAGGGATAGGGAGATGGGAACTGTGCACGGTAATCCCAGTGTGAGTCTGAACCAGGTTTAGGGAGATGGGAACGGTGCACGGTACTCCTGGTGTGGGTCTGACCCAGGGACAGGGAGGTGGGAACTGTGCACAGTGCTCTCAGTGTTGGTCTGACACAGGGATATGGAGACTGGAAATGTGCACAGTACTCCCGGTGTGGCTCTGAACCAGGGACAGGGAGATGGGCACTGTGCATGGTGCTCCCAGTGTGGGTCTGAACCCAGGGACAGGAAGACCAGAACTGTACACGGTGCTCCCGGTGTGAGTCTGAACCCAGGATAAGGAGATGGAAACTGTGCACGGTGTTCCCAGTGTGGGCCTGACCCAGGGATAGGGAGATGGGAACTGTGCACAGTACTCCCGCTATGGGTCTGACCCAGGGATAGGGAGATGGGAACTGTGCACGGTGCTCTTAGTGTGGGTCTGACCCAGGCACAGGGAGATGGGAACGGTGCAAAGTGTTCCTGGTGTGGGTCTGACAGAGGGATAGGGAGATGGGAACTATGCACAGTGCTCCCGGTGTGGGTCTGACCCAGGGATAGGGAGATGGGAACTGTGCACGGTGCTCCCGGTTTAGGTCTGACACAGGGATAGGGAGATGGGAACTGTGCACGGTGCTCCCGGTGTTGGTCTGACCCAGGGATAAGGAGACGGGATCTGTGCACGGTGCTCCCAGTTTGGGTCTGAACCAGGTTTAGGGAGACGGGAACTGCGCACCGTACTCCCAGTGTGGGTCTGACCCAGGGATAGGGAGACGGGAACTGTGCCCGGTGCTCCCGGTATGGGTCTGCCCAGGGACAGGGAGATGGGAACTGTGCACGGTGATCTCAATTTGGGTCTGACCCTGGGATAGGGAGATGGGAACTGTGCACGGTACTCCCGCTATGGGTCTGTCCCAGGGATAGGGAGATGGGAGCTGTGCACGGTGCTCCCGGTGTGGGTCTGACCCAGGGATAGGGAGACGGGAACTGTGCCCGGTAATCCCAGTGTGGGTCTGAACCATGGATAGGGAGATGGAAATTGTGCACGGTGTTCCAGGTGTGGGTCTGACCCAGGGATAGGGAGATGGGAACTGTGCACAGGACTCCCGCTATGGGTCTGACCCAGGGATAGGGAGATGGGAACTGTGCACAGTGTTCCTGGTGTGGGTCTGACACAGGGATAGGGAGATGGGAACTGTGCACGGTGCTCCCAGTGTGGGTCTGACCCAGGGACAGGGAGACCAGAACTGTACACGGTGCTCCTGGTGTGAAGCTGAACCAGGGATAAGGAGATGGAAAATGTGCACGGTGTTCCCAGTGTGTGTCTGACCCAGGGATAGGAGATGGGAAGTGTGTAGAGTACTCCCGCCATGGGTCTGACCCAGGGATAGGGAGATGGGAACTCTGCACAGTGCTCCCGGTGTGTGTCTGACCCAGGGAAATGGAGATGGGAACTCTACACGGTGCTCCCTGTTTAGGTCTGACACAGGGAAAGGGAGATGGGAACTGTGCACGGTGCTCCCGGTGTGGGTCTGACCTAGAATAGCGAGATGGGAACTGTGCACGGTGCTCCCGGTTTAGGTCTGACACAGGGATAGGGAGATGGGAACTGTGCACGGTGCTCCCGGTGTGGGTCTGACCAGGGATAAGGAGACGGGATCTGTGCACGGTGGTCCCGGTGTGGGTCTGACCCAGGGACAAGGAGACGGGATCTGTGCACGGTGGTCACGGTGTGGGTCTGACCCAGGGACAAGGAGACGAGAACTGTGACCGGTGCTCCCAGTGTGGGTCTGAACCAGGTTTAGGGAGACGGGAACTGTGCACCGTATTCCCGGTGTGGGTCTGACCCAGGGATAGGGAGACGGGAACTGTGCCCGGTGCTCCCGGTATGGGTCTGCCCAGGGACAGGGAGATGGGAACTGTGCACGGTGTTCCTGGTGTGGGTCTGACCCAGGAATAGGGAGATGGGAACTGTGCACAGTACTCCCGCTATGGGTCTGACCCAGGGGTAAGGAGATGGAAACTGTGCACGGTGTTCCCAGTGTGTGTCTGACCCAAGGATAGGGAGATGGGAACTGTGCACAGTGCTCCAAGTGTGGGTCTGACCCAGGGACAGGGAGACCAGAACTGTTCACAGTACTCCCGCAATGGTTCTGACCCAGGGATAGGGAGATGGGAACTGTGCACGGTGCTCCCGGTGTGGGTCTGACACAGGGATAGGGAGATGGGAAGTGTGCAGAGTACTCCCGCTATGGGTCTGACCCAGGGATAGGGAGATGGGAACTGTGCACGGTGCTCCCGGTGTGGGTCTGACACAGGGATAGGGAGATGGGAAGTGTGCAGAGTACTCCTGCTATGGGTCTGACCCAGGGATAGGGAGATGGGAACTGTGCGCGGTAATCCCAGTGTGAGTCTGAACCAGGTTTGGGGAGATGGGAACGGTGCACGGTACTCCTGGTGTGGGTCTGACCCAGGGATAGGGAGGTGGGAACTGTGCACAGTGCTCCCAGTGTGGGTCTGACACAGGGATATGGAGACAGGAAATGTGCACAGTACTCCCGGTGTGGCTCTGAACCAGGGACAGGGAGATGGGCACTGTGCATGGTGCTCCCAGTGTGGGTCTGAACCCAGGGACAGGAAGACCAGAACTGTACACGGTGCTCCCGGTGTGAGTCTGAACCCAGGATAAGGAGATGGAAACTGTGCACAGTGTTCCCAGTGTGGGTCTGACCCAGGGATAGGGAGATGGGAACTGTGCACAGTAGTCCCGCTATGGGTCTGACCCAGGGATAGGGAGATGGGAACTGTGCACCGTGCTCCGGGTGTGGGACTGACCCAGGGATAGGGAGATGGGAACTGTGCACGGTGCTCCCAGTGTGGGTCTGACCCAGGGACAGGGAGATGGAACTGTGCACAGTACTCCCGCTATGGGTCTGACCCAGGGATAGGGAGATGGGAACTCTGCACAGTGTTCCCAGTGTGTGTCTGACCCAGGGAAATGGAGATGGGAACTGTACACGGTGCTCTCGGTTTAGGTCTGACACAGGGATAGGGTGATGGGAACTGTGCATGGTAATCCCAGTGTGGGTCTGAACCAGGTTTAGGGAGATGGGGACTGTGCACAGTACTCCCAGTGTGTGTCTGACCCAGGGATAGAGAGACGGGAACTGTGCACAGTACTCCCGGTGTGGGTCTGACCCAGGGAAAAGGAGATGGGAACTGTGCACTGTGCTCCCGGTGTGGGTCTGACACAGGGATAGGTTGATGGGAACTGTGCACAGTACTCACACTATGGGTCTGACCCAGGGATAGGGAGATGGGAGCTGTGCATGATAATCCCAGTTTGGGTCTGAACCAGGTTTAAGGATATGGGAACTGCGTATAGTACTCCCGCTATGGGTCTGACCCAGGAATATGGAGACAGGAAATGTGCACAGTACTCCCGGTGTGGGTCTGACCCAGGGAAAGGGAGATGAGATCTGTGCACAGTGCTCTCAGTGTGGGTCTGACCCAGGGAGAGGGAGACCAGAACTGTGCACGGTGCTCCCAGTATGAGGCTGAACCAGGGATAAGGAGATGGAAACTGTGCACGGTGCTCCGGTTTAGGTCTGACCCAGGGATAGGGAGATGGGAACTGTGCTCAGTACTCCCGCTATGGGTCTGACTCAGGGATAGGGAGATGGGAACTGTGCACGGTGCTCCCTGTTTAGGTCTGACACAGGGATAGGGAGATGGGAACCATGCACGGTGCTCCCGGTATGGGTCTTACCCAGGGGTAAGGAGAAGGGATCTGTGCACGGTGCTCCCGGTATGGGTCTGTCCCAGGAATAGGGTGATGGGAACTGTGCACGGTGCTCTTGGTGTGGGTCTGACCCAGGGGTAGGGAGACAGGAACTGTGCATGGTAATCCAGTGTGGGTCTCTACCAGGAATAGCGAGATGGGAACTGAGCACAGTGCTCCCAGTGTGGGTCTGACCCAGGCACAGGGAGACGGGAACGGTGCACAGTGTTCCTGGTTTGGGTCTGACACAGGGATAGGGAGTTGGAAACTGTGCACGGTGCTCCCGGTGTGGGTCTGACCCAGTGATAGGGAGATGGGAACTGTGCACAGTACTCCCGCTATGGGTCTGACCCAGGGATAGGGAGACGGGAACTGTGCACCGTGCTCCCGGTGTGGGACTGACCCAGGGATAGGGGGATGCGAACTGTGCACGGTGCTCCCAGTGCGGGTCTGAACCCAGGGACAGGGAGACCAGAACTGTACACGGTGCCCCGGTGTGGGTCTGACCCAGCGATAGGGAGATGGGAACTGTGCACGGTGATCCCATTGTGGGTCTGACACAGGGAAAGGGAGATGGGAACTCTGCACGGTGCTCCTTGTGTGGGTCTGACCCAGGGATAGGGAGATGGGAACAGTGCACGGTGCTCCCGCTATGGGTCTGACCCAGGGATAGGGAGCCGGGAACTGTAGACAGTACTCGCGGTGTGGGTCTGACCCAGGTATAGGGAGATGGGAACTGTGCACAGTACTCCCGCTATGGGTCTGACCCAGGGATAGGGTGATGGGAACTGTGCACGGTAATCCCAGTGTGGGTCTGAACCAGGTTTAGGGAGATGGGAACTGTGCACGGTGCTCCCAGTGTGGGTCTGACCCAGGGACAGGGAGACCAGAACTGTACACGGTGCTCCCGGTGTGAGGCTGAACCACGAATAAGTAGATGGAAACTGTGCACGGTAATCCCAGTGTGAGTCTGAACCAGGTTTAGGGAGATGGGAACGGTGCACGGTGCTCCCGGTGTGGGTCTGAGCCAGGGATAGGGAAATGGGAACTGTGCACAGTGCTCCCAGTGTGGGTCTGTACCAGGAATAGGGAGAAGGGAACTGTGCACAGTGCTCCCAGTGTGGGTCTGAACCAGGTTTAGGGAAATGGGAACTGTGCATAGTACTCCCGCTATGGGTCTGACCCAGGAATATGGAGACGGGAAATGTGCACAGTACTCCCGGTGTGGGTCTGACCCAGGGATAGGGAGATGGGAACTGTGCACGGTGCTCCCAGTGTGGGTCTGAACCCTGGGACAGGAAGACCAGAACTGTACACGGTGTTTCCGGTGCGAGTCTGAACCAGGGATAAGGAGATGGGAACTGTGCACAGTGCTCCCGCTATGGGTCTTACCCAGGGATAGGGAGATGGGAACTGTGCATGGTAATCCCAGTGTGGGTCTGAACCAGGTTTAGGGAGATGGGAACTGTGCACAGTACTCCTGGTGTGGGTCTGACCCAGGGAAAAGGTGATGGGAACTGTGCACTGTGCTCCCGGTGTGGGTCTGACACAGGGATAGGTTGATGGGAACTGTGCACAGTACTCACACTATGGGTCTGACCCAGGGATATGGAGACGGGAAATGTGCACAGTACTCTCGGTGTGGGTCTGACCCAGGGATAGGGAGATGGGAACTGTGCACGGTGCTCCCAGTGTGGGTCTGAACCCAGGCACAGGAAGACTAGAACTGTACACGGTGTTCCCGGTGTGAGTCTGAACCAGGGATAAGGAGATGGAAACTGTGCACGGTGTTCCCAGTGTTGGTCTGACCCAGGGACGGGGAGATGAGAACTATGCACAGTTCTCCCGCTATGGGTCTTACCGAGGGATAGGGAGATGGGAACTGTGCATGGTAATCCCAGTGTGGGTCTGAACCAGGTTTAGGGAGATGGGGACTGTGCACAGTACTCCCAGTGTGTGTCTGACCCAGGGATAGAGAGACGGGAACTGTGCACAGTACTCCCGGTGTGGGTCTGCCCCAGGGAAAAGGAGATGGGAACTGTGCACTGTGCTCCCGGTGTGGGTCTGACACAGGGATAGGTTGATGGGAACTGTGCACAGTACTCACACTATGGGTCTGACCCAGGGATAGGGAGATGGGAGCTGTGCATGGTAATCCCAGTTTGGGTCTGAACCAGGTTTAAGGATATGGGAACTGCGTATAGTACTCCCGCTATGGGTCTGACCCAGGAATATGGAGACAGGAAATGTGCACAGTACTCCCGGTGTGGGTCTGACCCAGGGAAAGGGAGATGAGAACTGTGCACAGTGCTCTCAGTGTGGGTCTGACCCAGGGAGAGGGAGACCAGAACTGTGCACGGTGCTCCCAGTGTGAGGCTGAACCAGGGATAAGGAGATGGAAACTGTGCACGGTGCTCCCGGTTTAGGTCTGACCCAGGGATAGGGAGATGGGAACTGTGCTCAGTACTCCCGCTATGGGTCTGACTCAGGGATAGGGAGATGGGAACTGTGCACGGTGCTCCCTGTTTAGGTCTGACACAGGGATAGGGAGATGGGAACCATGCACGGTGCTCCCGGTATGGGTCTTACCCAGGGATATGGAGACGGGAAATGTGCACAGTACTCTCGGTGTGGGACTGACCCAGGGATAGGGAGATGGGAACTGTGCACGGTGCTCCCAGTGTGGGTCTGAACCCAGGCACAGGAAGACTAGAACTGTACACGGTGTTCCCGGTGTGAGTCTGAACCAGGGATAAGGAGATGGAAACTGTGCACGGTGTTCCCAGTGTTGGTCTGACCCAGGGACGGGGAGATGAGAACTATGCACAGTTCTCCCGCTATGGGTCTTACCGAGGGATAGGGAGATGGGAACTGTGCATGGTAATCCCAGTGTGGGTCTGAACCAGGTTTAGGGAGATGGGGACTGTGCACAGTACTCCCAGTGTGTGTCTGACCCAGGGATAGAGAGACGGGAACTGTGCACAGTACTCCCGGTGTGGGTCTGACCCAGGGAAAAGGAGATGGGAACTGTGCACTGTGCTCCCGGTGTGGGTCTGACACAGGGATAGGTTGATGGGAACTGTGCACAGTACTCACACTATGGGTCTGACCCAGGGATAGGGAGATGGGAGCTGTGCATGGTAATCCCAGTTTGGGTCTGAACCAGGTTTAAGGATATGGGAACTGCGTATAGTACTCCCGCTATGGGTCTGACCCAGGAATATGGAGACAGGAAATGTGCACAGTACTCCCGGTGTGGGTCTGACCCAGGGAAAGGGAGATGAGAACTGTGCACAGTGCTCTCAGTGTGGGTCTGACCCAGGGAGAGGGAGACCAGAACTGTGCACGGTGCTCCCAGTGTGAGGCTGAACCAGGGATAAGGAGATGGAAACTGTGCACGGTGCTCCCGGTTTAGGTCTGACCCAGGGATAGGGAGATGGGAACTGTGCTCAGTACTCCCGCTATGGGTCTGACTCAGGGATAGGGAGATGGGAACTGTGCACGGTGCTCCCTGTTTAGGTCTGACACAGGGATAGGGA
>NW_027277500.1:0-27611 GCF_030028105.1 Mobula birostris
TGAGAGTCTTACTCTCTGCCCTCTGTCTCTCTGTGATCTTTACTCTTTGCCCTCAGGTCTGTGTGATTTTTACTCTCTGCACTCTGTTCTCTGTGATGCTTACTCTCTGCAGTCAGCTCTCAGAGATTCTTACTCTCTGCACTCTGATCTCTGGGATTTTTATTCTCTGCAATCCGTTCTCTGTAACTTTTACTCTCCGCACTCTGTTCTCTGTGATTTTTAATCTCTGCACTCTGTTCTCTGTGATTTTTACTCTCTGCACTATGTTCTCTGTGATCATTACTCTGTGCACTCTGTTCTCAGTGATTTTTGCTCTCCGCACTCTGTTCTCTGTGATTTTTACTCTCTGCTCTCTGATCTCTGTGATATTTACTCTGTGTACACTGTTTTCTGTGATTTTTACTCTCCCCAGTCTGTTCTCTGTGATTTTTACTCTCTGCACTCTAATTGCTGTGATTTTCACTCTCTGCACTCTGCGCTCTGTGATTTTTACTCTCTGCACTCTGTTCTCTGTGATTTTTACTCTCCGTACTGTGCTCTCTCTAATTTTTACTCTCTGCACTCTGTTCTCTGTGATTTTTACTCTCCGCACTGTGCTCTCTCTAATTTTTAATCTCCTCACTCTGCTCTCTGTAATTTTTACTCTCTACACGCGGGACTCTGTGAATTTTACTCTCTGTACTCTGCTCTCTGTGATCTTTACTCACCGCACTCTGCTGTCTGTGATTTTTACTCTCCGCACTCTATTCTCTGAGATTTTTACACTCTGCACTCTGTTTTCTGTCATTTTTACTCTCTGCACTCTGCGCTCTGTGATTTTTACACTCTGCACTCTAATTTCTGTGATTTTCACTCTCTGCACTCTGCGCTCTGTGATTTTTTTCTCTCTGCACTGTGTTCTCTGCGATTTTTACTCCCCGCCCTGTGCTCTCTCTAATTTTTACTCTCTGCACTCTGCTCTCTGTGCTTTTTATTCTCTGCACTCTGATCTCTGTAATTTTTACTCTCCGCACTCCGATCTCTGTGAGTTTTATTCTCTGGCCTCTGCTCTCTGTGAGTTATATTATCAGCACTCCATTCTTAGAGATTTTTACTCTCCGCACTCTGCCCTCTGAGATTTTTACTCTCTGCACTCTGCTCTCTGTGATTCCTACTCTCTGGACTCTGTTCTCTGTGATTTTTATTCTCCGCACTCTGCTCTCTCTGATTTTTAATCTCCTCACTCTGCTCTCTGTGCTTCTTACTCTCTGCACTCAGCTCTCTGTGATTTTTACTCTCAGCACTCGGCACCCTGTGATTTTCACTCTCTTCATTCTGGTCTCTGTGATATTTACACTCCGCACTGTGCTCTCTCTAATGTTTACTCTCTGTACTCTGCTCTCTGTGATTTTTACTCTCTGCACTCTGATTTCTGTGATTTTCACACTGTGCATTCTGTCTCTGTGATTTTTACTCTCTGCACACAGATCTCTGTGATTTTTGCTCTCCGCACTCTGGTCTCTGTGATATTTACTCTCTGTACTCTGCTCTCTGTGATTTATACTCTCTGCACTCCGTTCTCTGTGATTTTTATTCTTCGCTCTCTGCTCTCTCTGATTTTTAATCTCCGCACTCTGCTCTCACTGATTTTTAATCTCCGCACTCTGCTTTCTCTGATTATTACACTCTGCACTCAGCTGTCTGTGATTTTCACTCTCTGCCCTCAGGTCTGTGTGATTTTTACTCTCTGCACTCTGTTCTCTGTGATGTTTACTCTCCGCACTGTGCTCTCTGTGATTTTTACTCTACGCACTCTGTTCTCTTTGATTTTTACTGTCTGCACTCTGTTCCCTGTCATTTTTACTCTCTGCACTCTGATCTCTGTTAGTTTTACTCTCCGCACTCTGTTCTCTGTGATTTTTACTCTCTGCACTCTGCTCTCTGTGCTTTCTACTCTCTGCACTCTGTTCTCTGTGATTTTTATTCTCCGCACTCCGCTCTCTCTGATTTTTCATCTCCGCACTCTGCTCTCTGTGATTTTTACTCTCTGCACTCAGCTATCTGTGATTTTTACTCTCTGCACTCGGTACTCTGTGATTTTTTTTCTCTCCTCGCTGTGTTCTCTGTGATTTTTACAGTCTGCTCTCTGTTCTCTGTCATTTTTACTCTCCGCACCCTGCTCTCTGTGATTTTTAATCACTGCACTATGTTCTCTGTGATTTTTACACTCCGCACTCTGCTTTCTGTGATTTTTACACTGCCAATTCTGCTCTCTGTGGTTTTTACTCTCTGCTCTCTGATCTCTGTGATATTTACTCTGTGTACACTGTTTTCTGTGCTTTTTACTCTCCCCAGTCTGTTCTCTGTGATTTTTACTCTCTGCACTCAAATTTCTGTGATTTTCGCTCTCTGCACTATGCTCTCTGTGATTTTTACACTCTGCACTCTGTTGTCTGTGATGTTTGCTCTCCGGACTCTGATCTCTGTGAGTTTTACCCTCTGCCCTCTGCTCTCTGTGATTTTTACACTCTGCCCTCAGCTCTGTGTGATTTTTACTCTCCGCACACTGTTCTCTGTGATGGTTACTCTCTGCACTCTGTTCTCGGTGATTTTTACTCTCTGCACTCTGATCTCTGTGATTTTTACTCTCTGCACTCTGTTGTCTGTGATGTTTGCTCTCCGGACTCTGATCTCTGTGAGTTTTACTCTCTGCCCTCTGCTTTCTGTGATTTTTACACTCTGCCCTCAGCTCTGTGTGATTTTTACACTCCGCACACTGTTCTCTGTGATGGTTACTCTCTGCACTATGATCTCTGTGATTTTTACTCTCTGCACTCTGATCTCTGAGACTTTTACTCTCTGCACACAGATCTCTGTGATTTTTACTCTCCGCACTCTGGTCTCTGTGATTTTTACTCTCTGTACTCTGCTCTCTGTGATTTCTACTCTCTGCACTCGGTTCTCTTTGATTTTTATTCTCTGCACTATGTTCTTTGTGTTTATTACTCTGTTCACTCTGTTCTCTGTGATTTTTGCTCTCCGCACTCTGTTCTCTGTGATGTTTGGTCTCCACACTATGATCTCTGAGAGATTTACTCTCTGCCCTCTGCTCTCTGTGATCTTTACTCTCTGCCCTCAGGTCTGTTTGATGTTTACTCTCTGCACTCTGCTCTCTGTGATGTTTGGTCTCCGCACTATGATCTCTTGGAGTTTTACTCTCTGCACTCTGCTCTCTGTGATCTTTACTCTCTGCCCTCAGGTCTGTGTGATTTTTACTCTCTGCACTCTGTTCTCTGTGATGCTTACTCTCTGCACTCAGCTCTCAGAGATTCTTACTCTCTGCACTCTGATCTCTGGGATTTTTATTCTCTGTCAATCCGTTCTCTGTGATTTTGACTTTCCGCACTCTGATCTCTGTGATTTTAACTCTCTTCACTCCGCTGTCTGTGATTTTTACTCCCTGCACACTTCTCTCTGTGATTTTTACGCTCCGCACTCTGCTTTCTGTGATTTTTACTCTGCCAATTCTGCTCTCTTTGGTTTTTACTCTCTGCTCTCTGATCTCTGTGATATTTACTCTGTGCACACTGTTTTCTGTGATTTTTACTCTCCCCAGTCTGTTCTCTGTGATTTTTACTATCTGCACTCTAATTTCTGTGATTTTCGCTCTCTGCACTCTGCGGTCTGTGATTTTTATTCACTGCACTCTGCTATCTGTGATTTTTACTCTCTGCACTCTGTTCTCTGTGATTTTTCATGTCTGCACTATGCTCTCTGTGTTTCTTACTGTCTGCACTCTGTTCACTGTGATGCTTGTTCTTCGGACTCTGATCTCTGTGAGCTTTACCCTCTGCCCTCTTCTCTCTGTGATCTTTACACTCTGACCTCAGCTTTGTGTGATTTTTACTCTCCGCACACTGTTCTCTGTGATGGTTACTCTCTGCACTCTGTTCTCGGTGATTTTTACAGACTGCACTCTGTTCTCTGTGATTTTTACTCTCTGCACTCTGATCTCTGTGATTTTTACTCTCTGCACTCTGATCTCTGAGACTTTTACTCTCTGCACACAGATCTCTGTGATTTTTACTCTCCGCACTCTGGTCTCTGTGATTTTTACTCTCTGTACTCTGCTCTCTGTGATTTCTACTCTCTGCACTCCGTTCTCTGTGATTTTTATTCTCCGCTCTCTGCTCTCTCTGAATTTTTTAATCTCCGCACTCTGCTCTCACCGATTTTTAATCTCCGCACTCTGCTTTCTCAGATTATTACTCTCTGCACTCAGCTGTCTGTGATTTTCACCCTCTGCACTCGGCACTCTGTGATTCTTACTCTCTGTACTCTGCTCTCTGTGATTTTTATTCTCTGCACTATGTTCTTTGTGTTTATTATTCTGTTCACTCTGTTCTCTGTGATTTTTGCTCTCCGCACTCTGTTCTCTGTGATGTTTGGTCTCCGCACTATGATTTCTGAGAGTTTTACTCTCTGCCCTCTGCTCTTTGTGATCTTTACTCTCTGCCCTCAGGTCTGTTTGATGTTTACTCTCTGCACTCTGCTCTCTGTGATATTTACTCTCTGCACTCTGATCTCTGTGATATTTGCTCTCCCTAGTCTGTTCTCTGTTATTTTTACTCTTTGCCCTCAGCTCTCTTTGATTTTTTATCTCCGCACTCTGCTCTCCATGATTTTTCATCTCCGCACTCTGCTGTCTGTGATTTTTACACTCTGCACTCTGCTTTCTGTGATTTTTAATCTCTGCACTCTAATTTCTGTGTTTTTCGCTTTCTGCACTATGCTCTCTGTGATTTTTATTCTCCGCACTCTGCTCTCTCTGATTTATAATCTCTGCACTCAGCTCTCTGTAATTTTTACTCTCTGCACTCGGCACTCTGTGATTTTTACTTTCTGCACTCTGATCTCAGTAACTTTTACTCTCCGCACTCTGATCTCTGTGATTTTTACTCTCTGCACTCAGATCTCTGTGATTTTTACTCTCCGCACTCTGCTCTCTGTGATTTTTAATCTCTGCACTGTGCACTCTGATATTTTTACTCTCTACACTCTCCTCTCTGTGATTTCTACTGTCCGCACTCTGTTCTCTGTGATTTTTATTCTCCGCACTCTGCTCTCTCTGATTTTAAATCTCCGCACTCTGCTGTCTGTGATTTTTACACTCTGCACTCAGCAGTCTGTGATTTTTACTCTCTGCACTCGGCACTCTGTGATTTTTACTCTCTGTACTCTGCTCTCTGTGATATTCACTCTCTTCACTCTGCCCTCTGAGCTTTTTACTCTCTGCACTCTGCTCTCTGTGATTTCTACTCTGTGCACTCTGTTCTCTGTGATTTTTATTCTCCGCACTCTGCTCTCGCTGATTTTTAATCTCCGCACTCTGCTCTCTGTGATTTTTACTCTCTGCACTCAGCTGTCTGTGATTTTTACTCTCTGCACTCGACACTCTATGATTTTTACTCTCTGTACTCTGCTCTCAGCGATTTTTACTCTCCGCACTCTGTTCTCTTTGATTTTTACAGTCTGCACTCTGTTCCCTGTCATTTTTACTCTCTGCACTCTGATGTCTGTTATTTTTATTCTCCGCACTCTGCTCTCTCTGATTTTTCATCTCCGCACTCTGCTCTCTGTGATGGTTACTCTCTGCACTCAGCTGTCTGAGATTTTTACTCTCTGCACTCGGTACTCTGTGATTTTTTTTCTCTCCGCACTGTGTTCTCTGTGATTTTTACAGTCTGCTCTCTGTTCTCTGTCATTTTTACTCTCCGCACCCTGCTCCCTGTGATTTTTAATGACTGCACTATGCTCTCTGTGATTTTTACTCTCTGCACTCTGTTCTCTGTGATGTTTGCTCTCCGCAAAATGATCTCTGAGAGTCTTACTCTCTGCCCTCTGCTCTCTGTGATCTTTACTCTTTGCCCTCAGGTCTGTGTGATTTTTACTCTCTGCACTCTGTTCTCTGTGATGCTTACTCTCTGCAGTCAGCTCTCAGAGATTCTTACTCTCTGCACTCTGATCTCTGGGATTTTTATTCTCTGCAATCCGTTCTCTGTAACTTTTACTCTCCGCACTCTGTTCTCTGTGATTTTTAATCTCTGCACTCTGTTCTCTGTGATTTTTACTCTCTGCACTATGTTCTCTGTGATCATTACTCTGTGCACTCTGTTCTCAGTGATTTTTGCTCTCCGCACTCTGTTCTCTGTGATTTTTACTCTCTGCTCTCTGATCTCTGTGATATTTACTCTGTGTACACTGTTTTCTGTGATTTTTACTCTCCCCAGTCTGTTCTCTGTGATTTTTACTCTCTGCACTCTAATTGCTGTGATTTTCACTCTCTGCACTCTGCGCTCTGTGATTTTTACTCTCTGCACTCTGTTCTCTGTGATTTTTACTCTCCGTACTGTGCTCTCTCTAATTTTTACTCTCTGCACTCTGTTCTCTGTGATTTTTACTCTCCGCACTGTGCTCTCTCTAATTTTTAATCTCCTCACTCTGCTCTCTGTAATTTTTACTCTCTACACGCGGGACTCTGTGAATTTTACTCTCTGTACTCTGCTCTCTGTGATCTTTACTCACCGCACTCTGCTGTCTGTGATTTTTACTCTCCGCACTCTATTCTCTGAGATTTTTACACTCTGCACTCTGTTTTCTGTCATTTTTACTCTCTGCACTCTGCGCTCTGTGATTTTTACACTCTGCACTCTAATTTCTGTGATTTTCACTCTCTGCACTCTGCGCTCTGTGATTTTTTTCTCTCTGCACTGTGTTCTCTGTGATTTTTACTCCCCGCCCTGTGCTCTCTCTAATTTTTACTCTCTGCACTCTGCTCTCTGTGCTTTTTATTCTCTGCACTCTGATCTCTGTAATTTTTACTCTCCGCACTCCGATCTCTGTGAGTTTTATTCTCTGGCCTCTGCTCTCTGTGAGTTATATTATCAGCACTCCATTCTTAGAGATTTTTACTCTCCGCACTCTGCCCTCTGAGATTTTTACTCTCTGCACTCTGCTCTCTGTGATTCCTACTCTCTGGACTCTGTTCTCTGTGATTTTTATTCTCCGCACTCTGCTCTCTCTGATTTTTAATCTCCTCACTCTGCTCTCTGTGCTTCTTACTCTCTGCACTCAGCTCTCTGTGATTTTTACTCTCAGCACTCGGCACCCTGTGATTTTCACTCTCTTCATTCTGGTCTCTGTGATATTTACACTCCGCACTGTGCTCTCTCTAATGTTTACTCTCTGTACTCTGCTCTCTGTGATTTTTACTCTCTGCACTCTGATTTCTGTGATTTTCACACTGTGCATTCTGTCTCTGTGATTTTTACTCTCTGCACACAGATCTCTGTGATTTTTGCTCTCCGCACTCTGGTCTCTGTGATATTTACTCTCTGTACTCTGCTCTCTGTGATTTATACTCTCTGCACTCCGTTCTCTGTGATTTTTATTCTTCGCTCTCTGCTCTCTCTGATTTTTAATCTCCGCACTCTGCTCTCACTGATTTTTAATCTCCGCACTCTGCTTTCTCTGATTATTACACTCTGCACTCAGCTGTCTGTGATTTTCACTCTCTGCCCTCAGGTCTGTGTGATTTTTACTCTCTGCACTCTGTTCTCTGTGATGTTTACTCTCCGCACTGTGCTCTCTGTGATTTTTACTCTACGCACTCTGTTCTCTTTGATTTTTACTGTCTGCACTCTGTTCCCTGTCATTTTTACTCTCTGCACTCTGATCTCTGTTAGTTTTACTCTCCGCACTCTGTTCTCTGTGATTTTTACTCTCTGCACTCTGCTCTCTGTGCTTTCTACTCTCTGCACTCTGTTCTCTGTGATTTTTATTCTCCGCACTCCGCTCTCTCTGATTTTTCATCTCCGCACTCTGCTCTCTGTGATTTTTACTCTCTGCACTCAGCTATCTGTGATTTTTACTCTCTGCACTCGGTACTCTGTGATTTTTTTTCTCTCCTCGCTGTGTTCTCTGTGATTTTTACAGTCTGCTCTCTGTTCTCTGTCATTTTTACTCTCCGCACCCTGCTCTCTGTGATTTTTAATCACTGCACTATGTTCTCTGTGATTTTTACACTCCGCACTCTGCTTTCTGTGATTTTTACACTGCCAATTCTGCTCTCTGTGGTTTTTACTCTCTGCTCTCTGATCTCTGTGATATTTACTCTGTGTACACTGTTTTCTGTGCTTTTTACTCTCCCCAGTCTGTTCTCTGTGATTTTTACTCTCTGCACTCAAATTTCTGTGATTTTCGCTCTCTGCACTATGCTCTCTGTGATTTTTACACTCTGCACTCTGTTGTCTGTGATGTTTGCTCTCCGGACTCTGATCTCTGTGAGTTTTACCCTCTGCCCTCTGCTCTCTGTGATTTTTACACTCTGCCCTCAGCTCTGTGTGATTTTTACTCTCCGCACACTGTTCTCTGTGATGGTTACTCTCTGCACTCTGTTCTCGGTGATTTTTACTCTCTGCACTCTGATCTCTGTGATTTTTACTCTCTGCACTCTGTTGTCTGTGATGTTTGCTCTCCGGACTCTGATCTCTGTGAGTTTTACTCTCTGCCCTCTGCTTTCTGTGATTTTTACACTCTGCCCTCAGCTCTGTGTGATTTTTACACTCCGCACACTGTTCTCTGTGATGGTTACTCTCTGCACTATGATCTCTGTGATTTTTACTCTCTGCACTCTGATCTCTGAGACTTTTACTCTCTGCACACAGATCTCTGTGATTTTTACTCTCCGCACTCTGGTCTCTGTGATTTTTACTCTCTGTACTCTGCTCTCTGTGATTTCTACTCTCTGCACTCGGTTCTCTTTGATTTTTATTCTCTGCACTATGTTCTTTGTGTTTATTACTCTGTTCACTCTGTTCTCTGTGATTTTTGCTCTCCGCACTCTGTTCTCTGTGATGTTTGGTCTCCACACTATGATCTCTGAGAGATTTACTCTCTGCCCTCTGCTCTCTGTGATCTTTACTCTCTGCCCTCAGGTCTGTTTGATGTTTACTCTCTGCACTCTGCTCTCTGTGATGTTTGGTCTCCGCACTATGATCTCTTGGAGTTTTACTCTCTGCACTCTGCTCTCTGTGATCTTTACTCTCTGCCCTCAGGTCTGTGTGATTTTTACTCTCTGCACTCTGTTCTCTGTGATGCTTACTCTCTGCACTCAGCTCTCAGAGATTCTTACTCTCTGCACTCTGATCTCTGGGATTTTTATTCTCTGTCAATCCGTTCTCTGTGATTTTGACTTTCCGCACTCTGATCTCTGTGATTTTAACTCTCTTCACTCCGCTGTCTGTGATTTTTACTCCCTGCACACTTCTCTCTGTGATTTTTACGCTCCGCACTCTGCTTTCTGTGATTTTTACTCTGCCAATTCTGCTCTCTTTGGTTTTTACTCTCTGCTCTCTGATCTCTGTGATATTTACTCTGTGCACTCTAATTTCTGTGATTTTCGCTCTCTGCACTCTGCGGTCTGTGATTTTTATTCACTGCACTCTGCTATCTGTGATTTTTACTCTCTGCACTCTGTTCTCTGTGATTTTTCATGTCTGCACTATGCTCTCTGTGTTTCTTACTGTCTGCACTCTGTTCACTGTGATGCTTGTTCTTCGGACTCTGATCTCTGTGAGCTTTACCCTCTGCCCTCTTCTCTCTGTGATCTTTACACTCTGACCTCAGCTTTGTGTGATTTTTACTCTCCGCACACTGTTCTCTGTGATGGTTACTCTCTGCACTCTGTTCTCGGTGATTTTTACAGACTGCACTCTGTTCTCTGTGATTTTTACTCTCTGCACTCTGATCTCTGTGATTTTTACTCTCTGCACTCTGATCTCTGAGACTTTTACTCTCTGCACACAGATCTCTGTGATTTTTACTCTCCGCACTCTGGTCTCTGTGATTTTTACTCTCTGTACTCTGCTCTCTGTGATTTCTACTCTCTGCACTCCGTTCTCTGTGATTTTTATTCTCCGCTCTCTGCTCTCTCTGAATTTTTTAATCTCCGCACTCTGCTCTCACCGATTTTTAATCTCCGCACTCTGCTTTCTCAGATTATTACTCTCTGCACTCAGCTGTCTGTGATTTTCACCCTCTGCACTCGGCACTCTGTGATTCTTACTCTCTGTACTCTGCTCTCTGTGATTTTTATTCTCTGCACTATGTTCTTTGTGTTTATTATTCTGTTCACTCTGTTCTCTGTGATTTTTGCTCTCCGCACTCTGTTCTCTGTGATGTTTGGTCTCCGCACTATGATTTCTGAGAGTTTTACTCTCTGCCCTCTGCTCTTTGTGATCTTTACTCTCTGCCCTCAGGTCTGTTTGATGTTTACTCTCTGCACTCTGCTCTCTGTGATATTTACTCTCTGCACTCTGATCTCTGTGATATTTGCTCTCCCTAGTCTGTTCTCTGTTATTTTTACTCTTTGCCCTCAGCTCTCTTTGATTTTTTATCTCCGCACTCTGCTCTCCATGATTTTTCATCTCCGCACTCTGCTGTCTGTGATTTTTACACTCTGCACTCTGCTTTCTGTGATTTTTAATCTCTGCACTCTAATTTCTGTGTTTTTCGCTTTCTGCACTATGCTCTCTGTGATTTTTACTCTCTGCACTCTGTTGTCTGTGATGTTTGCTCTCCGGACTCTGATCTCTGTGAGTTTTACCCTCTGCCCTCTGCTCTCTGTGATTTTTACACTCTGCCCTCAGCTCTGTGTGATTTTTACTCTCCGCACACTGTTCTCTGTGATGGTTACTCTCTGCACTCTGTTCTCGGTGATTTTTACAGACTGCACTCTGTTCTCTGTGATTTTTACTCTCTGCACTCTGATCTCTTTGATTTTTACTCTCTGCACTCTGATCTCTGAGACTTTTACTCTCTGCACACAGATCTCTGTGATTTTTACTCTCCGCAATCTGGTCTCTGTGATTTTTACTCTCTGTACTCTGTTCTCTGTGATTTCTACTCTCTGCACTCCGTTCTCTGTGATTTTTATTCTCCGCTCTCTGTTCTCTCTGAATTTTTTAATCTCCGCACTCTGCTCTCACCGATTTTTAATCTCCGCACTCTGCTTTCTCAGATTATTACTCTCTGCACTCAGCTGCCTGTGATTTTCACTCTCTGCACTCGGCACTCTGTGATTCTTACTCTCTGTACTCTGCTCTCTGTGATTTTTATTCTCTGCACTATGTTCTTTGTGTTTATTATTCTGTTCACTCTGTTCTCTGTGATTTTTGCTCTCCGCACTCTGTTCACTGTGATGTTTGGTCTCCGCACTATGATCTCTGAGAGTTTTACTCTCTGCACTCTGCTCTCTGTGATTTTTACTCTCTGCACTCTGATCTCTGTAATTTTTACTCTCCGCACTCCGATCTCTGTGATTTTTATTCTCTGCTCTCTGCTGTCTGTGAGTTTTATTATCAGCACTCCATTCTTTGAGATTTTTACTCTCCGCACTCTGCCCTCTGAGATTTTTACTCTCTGCACTCTGCTCTCTGTGATTCCTACTCTCTGGACTCTGTTCTCTGTGATTTTTATTCTCCGCACTCTGCTCTCTCTGATTTTTAATCTCCTCACTCTGCTCTCTGTGCTTCTTACTCTCTGCACTCAGCTTTCTGTGATATTTACTCTCAGCACTCGGCACTCTGTGATTTTTACTCTCTGCACTCAGCAGTCTGTGATTTTTACTCTCTGCACTCGGCACTCTGTGATTTTTAATCTCTGTGCTCTGCTCTCTGTGATATTCACTCTCTTCACTCTGCCCTCTGAGATTTTTACTCTCTGCACTCTGCTCTCTGTGATTTCTACTCTCTGCACTCTGTTCTCTGTGATTTTTATTCTCCGCACTCTGCTCTCGCTGATTTTTAATCTCCGCACTCTGCTCTCTGTGATTTTTACTCTCTGCACTCAGCTGTCTGTGGCTTTTACTCTCTGCACTCTGCTCTCTGAGATATTTACTCTCTGCACTCTGATTTCTCTGATATTTACTCTCCCTAGTCTGTTCTCAGTTATCTTTATTCTCTGCCCTCAGCTCTCTTAGATTTTTAATCTCCGCACTCTGCTCTCCGTGATTTTTACTCGCTGTACTAAGCTGTCTGTCATTTTTACTCTCCGCACCCTGCTCTCTGTGATTTTTAATCACTGCACTATGCTCTCTGTGATTTTTACTCTCTGCCCTCTGTTCTCTGTGATTTATACTCTCTGCCCTCAGGTCTGTGTGATTTTTACTCTCTGCACTCTGTTCTCTGTGATTTTTACTCTCTGCACTCTGATCTCTGTGATAGTTACTCTCTGCACTCTGTTCTCTGTGACTTTTACTCTCTGCACACTGATCTCTGTGACTTTTACACTCTGCACTCCGCTCTCTGTGATTTTTTTACTCTCTGCACACAGATCTCTGTGATTTTTACTCTCTGCACTCTGATCTCTGTGATTGTTACGATCTGCACTCTGATATCTGTAATTTATACTCTCTGCACTCTGATCTCTGTGATTTTTATTCTCTGCCCTCTGCTCTCTGTGAGTTTTATTATCAGCACTACATTCTTAGTGATTTATACTCTCCGCACTCTGTCCTCTGAGATTTTTACTCTCAGCACTCTGCTCTCTGTGATTCTTATTCTCCGCACTCTGCTCTCTCTGATTTTTAATCTCCTCACTCTGCTCTCTGTGATTTTTACTCTCTGGACTCTGCTCTCTGTGAGTTTTATTCTCCGCACTCTGCACTCTCTGATTTTATATCTCCTCACTCTGCTCTGTGTGATTTTTACTCTCTACACTCGGGACTCTGTGAATTTCACTCACTGTACTCTGCTCTCTGTGATATTTACTCTCTGAACTCTGATCTCTGTGATATTTACTCTCCCTGGTCTGTTCTCTGTTATTTTTACTCTCTGCCCTGAGCTCTCTTTGATTTTTAATCTCCGCACTCTGCTCTCTCTGATTTTTAATCTCCGCACTCTGCTCTCTGTGATTTTAACTCTCTTCACTCCGCTGTCTGTGATTTTTACTCCCTGCACACTTCTCTCTGTGATTTTTACGCTCCGCACTCTGCTTTCTGTGATTTTTACTCTGCCAATTCTGCTCTCTTTGGTTTTTACTCTCTGCTCTCTGATCTCTGTGATATTTACTCTGTGCACACTGTTTTCTGTGATTTTTACTCTCCCCAGTCTGTTCTCTGTGATTTTTACTATCTGCACTCTAATTTCTGTGATTTTCGCTCTCTGCACTCTGCGGTCTGTGATTTTTATTCACTGCACTCTGCTATCTGTGATTTTTACTCTCTGCACTCTGTTCTCTGTGATTTTTCATGTCTGCACTATGCTCTCTGTGTTTCTTACTGTCTGCACTCTGTTCACTGTGATGCTTGTTCTTCGGACTCTGATCTCTGTGAGCTTTACCCTCTGCCCTCTTCTCTCTGTGATCTTTACACTCTGTCCTCAGCTTTGTGTGATTTTTACTCTCCGCACACTGTTCTCTGTGATGGTTACTCTCTGCACTCTGTTCTCGGTGATTTTTACAGACTGCACTCTGTTCTCTGTGATTTTTACTCTCTGCACTCTGATCTCTGTGATTTTTACTCTCTGCACTCTGATCTCTGAGACTTTTACTCTCTGCACACAGATCTCTGTGATTTTTACTCTCCGCACTCTGGTCTCTGTGATTTTTACTCTCCGCACTCTGGTCTCTGTGATTTTTACTCTCTGTACTCTGCTCTCTGTGATTTCTACTCTCTGCACTCCGTTCTCTGTGATTTTTATTCTCCGCTCTCTGCTCTCTCTGAATTTTTTAATCTCCGCACTCTGCTTTCTCAGATTATTACTCTCTGCACTCAGCTGTCTGTGATTTTCACTCTCTGCACTCGGCACTCTGTGATTCTTACTCTCTGTACTCTGCTCTCTGTGATTTTTATTCTCTGCACTATGTTCTTTGTGTTTATTATTCTGTTCACTCTGTTCTCTGTGATTTTTGCTCTCCGCACTCTGTTCTCTGTGATGTTTGGTCTCCGCACTATGATTTCTGAGAGTTTTACTCTCTGCCCTCTGCTCTCTGTGATCTTTACTCTCTGCCCTCAGGTCTGTTTGATGTTTACTCTCTGCACTCTGCTCTCTGTGATATTTACTCTCTGCACTCTGATCTCTGTGATATTTGCTCTCCCTAGTCTGTTCTCTGTTATTTTTACTCTTTGCCCTCAGCTCTCTTTGATTTTTTATCTCCGCACTCTGCTCTCCGTGATTTTTCATCTGCGCACTCTGCTGTCTGTGATTTTTACACTCTGCACTCTGCTTTCTGTGATTTTTACTCTCTGCACTCTAATTTCTGTGATTTTCGCTCTCTGCACTATGCTCTCTGTGATTTTTATTCTCTGCACTCTGTTGTCTGTGATGTTTGCTCTCCGGACTCTGATCTCTGTGAGTTTTACCCTCTGCCCTCTGCTCTCTGTGATTTTTACACTCTGCCCTCAGCTCTGTGTGATTTTTACTCTCCGCACACTGTTCTCTGTGATGGTTACTCTCTGCACTCTGTTCTCGGTGATTTTTACAGACTGCACTCTGTTCTCTGTGATTTTTACTCTCTGCACTCTGATCTCTTTGATTTTTACTCTCTGCACTCTGATCTCTGAGACTTTTACTCTCTGCACACAGATCTCTGTGATTTTTACTCTCCGCAATCTGGTCTCTGTGATTTTTACTCTCTGTACTCTGTTCTCTGTGATTTCTACTCTCTGCACTCCGTTCTCTGTGATTTTTATTCTCCGCTCTCTGTTCTCTCTGAATTTTTTAATCTCCGCACTCTGCTCTCACCGATTTTTAATCTCCGCACTCTGCTTTCTCAGATTATTACTCTCTGCACTCAGCTGCCTGTGATTTTCACTCTCTGCACTCGGCACTCTGTGATTCTTACTCTCTGTACTCTGCTCTCTGTGATTTTTATTCTCTGCACTATGTTCTTTGTGTTTATTATTCTGTTCACTCTGTTCTCTGTGATTTTTGCTCTCCGCACTCTGTTCACTGTGATGTTTGGTCTCCGCACTATGATCTCTGAGAGTTTTACTCTCTGCACTCTGCTCTCTGTGATTTTTACTCTCTGCACTCTGATCTCTGTAATTTTTACTCTCCGCACTCCGATCTCTGTGATTTTTATTCTCTGCTCTCTGCTGTCTGTGAGTTTTATTATCAGCACTCCATTCTTTGAGATTTTTACTCTCCGCACTCTGCCCTCTGAGATTTTTACTCTCTGCACTCTGCTCTCTGTGATTCCTACTCTCTGGACTCTGTTCTCTGTGATTTTTATTCTCCGCACTCTGCTCTCTCTGATTTTTAATCTCCTCACTCTGCTCTCTGTGCTTCTTACTCTCTGCACTCAGCTTTCTGTGATATTTACTCTCAGCACTCGGCACTCTGTGATTTTTACTCTCTGCACTCAGCAGTCTGTGATTTTTACTCTCTGCACTCGGCACTCTGTGATTTTTAATCTCTGTGCTCTGCTCTCTGTGATATTCACTCTCTTCACTCTGCCCTCTGAGATTTTTACTCTCTGCACTCTGCTCTCTGTGATTTCTACTCTCTGCACTCTGTTCTCTGTGATTTTTATTCTCCGCACTCTGCTCTCGCTGATTTTTAATCTCCGCACTCTGCTCTCTGTGATTTTTACTCTCTGCACTCAGCTGTCTGTGGCTTTTACTCTCTGCACTCTGCTCTCTGAGATATTTACTCTCTGCACTCTGATTTCTCTGATATTTACTCTCCCTAGTCTGTTCTCAGTTATCTTTATTCTCTGCCCTCAGCTCTCTTAGATTTTTAATCTCCGCACTCTGCTCTCCGTGATTTTTACTCGCTGTACTAAGCTGTCTGTCATTTTTACTCTCCGCACCCTGCTCTCTGTGATTTTTAATCACTGCACTATGCTCTCTGTGATTTTTACTCTCTGCCCTCTGTTCTCTGTGATTTATACTCTCTGCCCTCAGGTCTGTGTGATTTTTACTCTCTGCACTCTGTTCTCTGTGATTTTTACTCTCTGCACTCTGATCTCTGTGATAGTTACTCTCTGCACTCTGTTCTCTGTGACTTTTACTCTCTGCACACTGATCTCTGTGACTTTTACACTCTGCACTCCGCTCTCTGTGATTTTTTTACTCTCTGCACACAGATCTCTGTGATTTTTACTCTCTGCACTCTGATCTCTGTGATTGTTACGATCTGCACTCTGATATCTGTAATTTATACTCTCTGCACTCTGATCTCTGTGATTTTTATTCTCTGCCCTCTGCTCTCTGTGAGTTTTATTATCAGCACTACATTCTTAGTGATTTATACTCTCCGCACTCTGTCCTCTGAGATTTTTACTCTCAGCACTCTGCTCTCTGTGATTCTTATTCTCCGCACTCTGCTCTCTCTGATTTTTAATCTCCTCACTCTGCTCTCTGTGATTTTTACTCTCTGGACTCTGCTCTCTGTGAGTTTTATTCTCCGCACTCTGCACTCTCTGATTTTTAATCTCCTCACTCTGCTCTGTGTGATTTTTACTCTCTACACTCGGGACTCTGTGAATTTCACTCACTGTACTCTGCTCTCTGTGATATTTACTCTCTGAACTCTGATCTCTGTGATATTTACTCTCCCTGGTCTGTTCTCTGTTATTTTTACTCTCTGCCCTGAGCTCTCTTTGATTTTTAATCTCCGCACTCTGCTCTCTCTGATTTTTAATCTCCGCACTCTGCTCTCTGTGATTTTAACTCTCTTCACTCCGCTGTCTGTGATTTTTACTCCCTGCACACTTCTCTCTGTGATTTTTACGCTCCGCACTCTGCTTTCTGTGATTTTTACTCTGCCAATTCTGCTCTCTTTGGTTTTTACTCTCTGCTCTCTGATCTCTGTGATATTTACTCTGTGCACACTGTTTTCTGTGATTTTTACTCTCCCCAGTCTGTTCTCTGTGATTTTTACTATCTGCACTCTAATTTCTGTGATTTTCGCTCTCTGCACTCTGCGGTCTGTGATTTTTATTCACTGCACTCTGCTATCTGTGATTTTTACTCTCTGCACTCTGTTCTCTGTGATTTTTCATGTCTGCACTATGCTCTCTGTGTTTCTTACTGTCTGCACTCTGTTCACTGTGATGCTTGTTCTTCGGACTCTGATCTCTGTGAGCTTTACCCTCTGCCCTCTTCTCTCTGTGATCTTTACACTCTGTCCTCAGCTTTGTGTGATTTTTACTCTCCGCACACTGTTCTCTGTGATGGTTACTCTCTGCACTCTGTTCTCGGTGATTTTTACAGACTGCACTCTGTTCTCTGTGATTTTTACTCTCTGCACTCTGATCTCTGTGATTTTTACTCTCTGCACTCTGATCTCTGAGACTTTTACTCTCTGCACACAGATCTCTGTGATTTTTACTCTCCGCACTCTGGTCTCTGTGATTTTTACTCTCCGCACTCTGGTCTCTGTGATTTTTACTCTCTGTACTCTGCTCTCTGTGATTTCTACTCTCTGCACTCCGTTCTCTGTGATTTTTATTCTCCGCTCTCTGCTCTCTCTGAATTTTTTAATCTCCGCACTCTGCTTTCTCAGATTATTACTCTCTGCACTCAGCTGTCTGTGATTTTCACTCTCTGCACTCGGCACTCTGTGATTCTTACTCTCTGTACTCTGCTCTCTGTGATTTTTATTCTCTGCACTATGTTCTTTGTGTTTATTATTCTGTTCACTCTGTTCTCTGTGATTTTTGCTCTCCGCACTCTGTTCTCTGTGATGTTTGGTCTCCGCACTATGATTTCTGAGAGTTTTACTCTCTGCCCTCTGCTCTCTGTGATCTTTACTCTCTGCCCTCAGGTCTGTTTGATGTTTACTCTCTGCACTCTGCTCTCTGTGATATTTACTCTCTGCACTCTGATCTCTGTGATATTTGCTCTCCCTAGTCTGTTCTCTGTTATTTTTACTCTTTGCCCTCAGCTCTCTTTGATTTTTTATCTCCGCACTCTGCTCTCCGTGATTTTTCATCTGCGCACTCTGCTGTCTGTGATTTTTACACTCTGCACTCTGCTTTCTGTGATTTTTACTCTCTGCACTCTAATTTCTGTGATTTTCGCTCTCTGCACTATGCTCTCTGTGATTTTTATTCTCTGCACTCTGTTGTCTGTGATGTTTGCTCTCCGGACTCTGATCTCTGTGAGTTTTACCCTCTGCCCTCTGCTCTCTGTGATTTTTACACTCTGCCCTCAGCTCTGTGTGATTTTTACTCTCCGCACACTGTTCTCTGTGATGGTTACTCTCTGCACTCTGTTCTCGGTGATTTTTACAGACTGCACTCTGTTCTCTGTGATTTTTACTCTCTGCACTCTGATCTCTTTGATTTTTACTCTCTGCACTCTGATCTCTGAGACTTTTACTCTCTGCACACAGATCTCTGTGATTTTTACTCTCCGCAATCTGGTCTCTGTGATTTTTACTCTCTGTACTCTGTTCTCTGTGATTTCTACTCTCTGCACTCCGTTCTCTGTGATTTTTATTCTCCGCTCTCTGTTCTCTCTGAATTTTTTAATCTCCGCACTCTGCTCTCACCGATTTTTAATCTCCGCACTCTGCTTTCTCAGATTATTACTCTCTGCACTCAGCTGCCTGTGATTTTCACTCTCTGCACTCGGCACTCTGTGATTCTTACTCTCTGTACTCTGCTCTCTGTGATTTTTATTCTCTGCACTATGTTCTTTGTGTTTATTATTCTGTTCACTCTGTTCTCTGTGATTTTTGCTCTCCGCACTCTGTTCACTGTGATGTTTGGTCTCCGCACTATGATCTCTGAGAGTTTTACTCTCTGCACTCTGCTCTCTGTGATTTTTACTCTCTGCACTCTGATCTCTGTAATTTTTACTCTCCGCACTCCGATCTCTGTGATTTTTATTCTCTGCTCTCTGCTGTCTGTGAGTTTTATTATCAGCACTCCATTCTTTGAGATTTTTACTCTCCGCACTCTGCCCTCTGAGATTTTTACTCTCTGCACTCTGCTCTCTGTGATTCCTACTCTCTGGACTCTGTTCTCTGTGATTTTTATTCTCCGCACTCTGCTCTCTCTGATTTTTAATCTCCTCACTCTGCTCTCTGTGCTTCTTACTCTCTGCACTCAGCTTTCTGTGATATTTACTCTCAGCACTCGGCACTCTGTGATTTTTACTCTCTGCACTCAGCAGTCTGTGATTTTTACTCTCTGCACTCGGCACTCTGTGATTTTTAATCTCTGTGCTCTGCTCTCTGTGATATTCACTCTCTTCACTCTGCCCTCTGAGATTTTTACTCTCTGCACTCTGCTCTCTGTGATTTCTACTCTCTGCACTCTGTTCTCTGTGATTTTTATTCTCCGCACTCTGCTCTCGCTGATTTTTAATCTCCGCACTCTGCTCTCTGTGATTTTTACTCTCTGCACTCAGCTGTCTGTGGCTTTTACTCTCTGCACTCTGCTCTCTGAGATATTTACTCTCTGCACTCTGATTTCTCTGATATTTACTCTCCCTAGTCTGTTCTCAGTTATCTTTATTCTCTGCCCTCAGCTCTCTTAGATTTTTAATCTCCGCACTCTGCTCTCCGTGATTTTTACTCGCTGTACTAAGCTGTCTGTCATTTTTACTCTCCGCACCCTGCTCTCTGTGATTTTTAATCACTGCACTATGCTCTCTGTGATTTTTACTCTCTGCCCTCTGTTCTCTGTGATTTATACTCTCTGCCCTCAGGTCTGTGTGATTTTTACTCTCTGCACTCTGTTCTCTGTGATTTTTACTCTCTGCACTCTGATCTCTGTGATAGTTACTCTCTGCACTCTGTTCTCTGTGACTTTTACTCTCTGCACACTGATCTCTGTGACTTTTACACTCTGCACTCCGCTCTCTGTGATTTTTTTACTCTCTGCACACAGATCTCTGTGATTTTTACTCTCTGCACTCTGATCTCTGTGATTGTTACGATCTGCACTCTGATATCTGTAATTTATACTCTCTGCACTCTGATCTCTGTGATTTTTATTCTCTGCCCTCTGCTCTCTGTGAGTTTTATTATCAGCACTACATTCTTAGTGATTTATACTCTCCGCACTCTGTCCTCTGAGATTTTTACTCTCAGCACTCTGCTCTCTGTGATTCTTATTCTCCGCACTCTGCTCTCTCTGATTTTTAATCTCCTCACTCTGCTCTCTGTGATTTTTACTCTCTGGACTCTGCTCTCTGTGAGTTTTATTCTCCGCACTCTGCACTCTCTGATTTTTAATCTCCTCACTCTGCTCTGTGTGATTTTTACTCTCTACACTCGGGACTCTGTGAATTTCACTCACTGTACTCTGCTCTCTGTGATATTTACTCTCTGAACTCTGATCTCTGTGATATTTACTCTCCCTGGTCTGTTCTCTGTTATTTTTACTCTCTGCCCTGAGCTCTCTTTGATTTTTAATCTCCGCACTCTGCTCTCTCTGATTTTTAATCTCCGCACTCTGCTCTCTGTGATTTTAACTCTCTTCACTCCGCTGTCTGTGATTTTTACTCCCTGCACACTTCTCTCTGTGATTTTTACGCTCCGCACTCTGCTTTCTGTGATTTTTACTCTGCCAATTCTGCTCTCTTTGGTTTTTACTCTCTGCTCTCTGATCTCTGTGATATTTACTCTGTGCACACTGTTTTCTGTGATTTTTACTCTCCCCAGTCTGTTCTCTGTGATTTTTACTATCTGCACTCTAATTTCTGTGATTTTCGCTCTCTGCACTCTGCGGTCTGTGATTTTTATTCACTGCACTCTGCTATCTGTGATTTTTACTCTCTGCACTCTGTTCTCTGTGATTTTTCATGTCTGCACTATGCTCTCTGTGTTTCTTACTGTCTGCACTCTGTTCACTGTGATGCTTGTTCTTCGGACTCTGATCTCTGTGAGCTTTACCCTCTGCCCTCTTCTCTCTGTGATCTTTACACTCTGTCCTCAGCTTTGTGTGATTTTTACTCTCCGCACACTGTTCTCTGTGATGGTTACTCTCTGCACTCTGTTCTCGGTGATTTTTACAGACTGCACTCTGTTCTCTGTGATTTTTACTCTCTGCACTCTGATCTCTGTGATTTTTACTCTCTGCACTCTGATCTCTGAGACTTTTACTCTCTGCACACAGATCTCTGTGATTTTTACTCTCCGCACTCTGGTCTCTGTGATTTTTACTCTCTGTACTCTGCTCTCTGTGATTTCTACTCTCTGCACTCCGTTCTCTGTGATTTTTATTCTCCGCTCTCTGCTCTCTCTGAATTTTTTAATCTCCGCACTCTGCTTTCTCAGATTATTACTCTCTGCACTCAGCTGTCTGTGATTTTCACTCTCTGCACTCGGCACTCTGTGATTCTTACTCTCTGTACTCTGCTCTCTGTGATTTTTATTCTCTGCACTATGTTCTTTGTGTTTATTATTCTGTTCACTCTGTTCTCTGTGATTTTTGCTCTCCGCACTCTGTTCTCTGTGATGTTTGGTCTCCGCACTATGATTTCTGAGAGTTTTACTCTCTGCCCTCTGCTCTCTGTGATCTTTACTCTCTGCCCTCAGGTCTGTTTGATGTTTACTCTCTGCACTCTGCTCTCTGTGATATTTACTCTCTGCACTCTGATCTCTGTGATATTTGCTCTCCCTAGTCTGTTCTCTGTTATTTTTACTCTTTGCCCTCAGCTCTCTTTGATTTTTTATCTCCGCACTCTGCTCTCCGTGATTTTTCATCTGCGCACTCTGCTGTCTGTGATTTTTACACTCTGCACTCTGCTTTCTGTGATTTTTACTCTCTGCACTCTAATTTCTGTGATTTTCGCTCTCTGCACTATGCTCTCTGTGATTTTTATTCTCTGCACTCTGTTGTCTGTGATGTTTGCTCTCCGGACTCTGATCTCTGTGAGTTTTACCCTCTGCCCTCTGCTCTCTGTGATTTTTACACTCTGCCCTCAGCTCTGTGTGATTTTTACTCTCCGCACACTGTTCTCTGTGATGGTTACTCTCTGCACTCTGTTCTCGGTGATTTTTACAGACTGCACTCTGTTCTCTGTGATTTTTACTCTCTGCACTCTGATCTCTTTGATTTTTACTCTCTGCACTCTGATCTCTGAGACTTTTACTCTCTGCACACAGATCTCTGTGATTTTTACTCTCCGCAATCTGGTCTCTGTGATTTTTACTCTCTGTACTCTGTTCTCTGTGATTTCTACTCTCTGCACTCCGTTCTCTGTGATTTTTATTCTCCGCTCTCTGTTCTCTCTGAATTTTTTAATCTCCGCACTCTGCTCTCACCGATTTTTAATCTCCGCACTCTGCTTTCTCAGATTATTACTCTCTGCACTCAGCTGTCTGTGATTTTCACTCTCTGCACTCGGCACTCTGTGATTCTTACTCTCTGTACTCTGCTCTCTGTGATTTTTATTCTCTGCACTATGTTCTTTGTGTTTATTATTCTGTTCACTCTGTTCTCTCTGATTTTTGCTCTCCGCACTCTGTTCTCTGTGATGTTTGGTCTCCGCACTATGATCTCTGAGAGTTTTACTCTCTGCCCTCTGCTCTCTGTGATCTTTACTCTCTGCCCTCAGGTCTGTTTGATGTTTACTCTCTGCACTCTGCTCTCTGTGATGTTTAATCACTGCACTATGCTCTCTGTGATTTTTACTCTCTGCACTCTGTTCTCTGTGATGTTTGCTCTCCGCACTATGATCTCTGAGAGTCTTACTCTCTGCCCTCTGCTCTCTGTGATCCTTACTCTCTGCCCTCAGGTCTGTGTGATTTTTACTCTCTGCACTCTGCTCTCTGTGATGCTTACTGTCTGCACTCAGCTCTCAGAGATTCTTACTCTCTGCACTCTGATCTCTGGGATTTTTATTCTCTGCAATCCGTTCTCTGTGATTTTGACTTTCCGCACTCTGATCTCTGTGATTTTTACTCTCTTCCCTCCGCTGTCTGTGATTTTTACTCCCTGCACACTTCTCTCTGTGATTTTTACACTCCGCAGTCTGCTTTCTGTGATTTTTACTCTGCCAATTCTGCTCTCTTTGGTTTTTACTCTCTGCTCTCTGATCTCTGTGATATTTACTCTGTGTACACTGTTTTCTGTGATTTTTACTCTCCCCAGTCTGTTCTCTGTGATTTTTACTCTCTGCACTCTAATTTCTGTGAATTTCGCTCTCTGCACTCTGCGGTCTGTGATTTTTATTCTCTGCACTCCGCTCTCTGTGATTTTTACTCACTGCACTCAGATTTCTGTGATTTTTCATGTCTGCACTATGCTCTCTGTGTTTCTTACTGTCTGCACTCTGTTCACTGTGATGTTTGCTCTTCGGACTCTGATCTCTGTGAGCTTTACCCTCTGCCCTCTGCTCTCTGTGATCTTTACGCTCTGCCCTCAGCTTTGTGTGATTTTTACTCTCCGCACACTGTTCTCTGTGATGTTTGGTCTCCGTACTATGATCTCTGAGAGTTTTACTCTCTGCCCTCTGTTCTCTGTGATTTATACTCACTGCCCTCAGGTCTGTGTGATTTTTACTCTCTGCACTCTGTTCTCTGTGATTTTTACTCTCTGCACTCTGATCTCTGTGATAGTTACTCTCTGCACTCTGTTCTCTGTGACTTTTACTCTCTGCACACTGATCTCTGTGACTTTTACACTCTGCACTCCGCTCTCTGTGATTTTTTTACTCTCTGCACACAGATCTCTGTGATTTTTACTCTCTGCACTCTGATCTCTGTGATTGTTACGATCTGCACTCTGATCTCTGTAATTTATACTCTCCGCACTCTGATCTCTGTGATTTTTATTCTCTGCCCTCTGCTCTCTGTGAGTTTTATTATCAGCACTACATTCTTAGTGATTTTTACTCTCCGCACTCTGTCCTCTGAGATTTTTACTCTCAGCACTCTGCTCTCTGTGATTCTTATTCTCCGCACTCTGCTCTCTCTGATTTTTAATCTCCTCACTCTGCTCTCTGTGATTTTTACTCTCTGGACTCTGCTCTCTGTGAGTTTTATTCTCCGCACTCTGCACTCTCTGATTTTTAATCACCTCACTCTGCTCTCTGTGATTTTTACTCTCTACACTCGGGACTCTGTGATTTTTACTCTATGCACTCTGTTCTCTGTGATTATTACTCTGTGCACTCTGTTCTCTGTGATTTTTGCTCTCCGCACTCTGTTCTCTGTGACTTTCACTCTCTGCTCTCTGATCTCTGTGATATTTACTCTGTGTCCACTGTTGTCTGTGATTTTTACTCTCCCCAGTCTGCTCTCTGTGATTTTTACTCTCTGCTCTCTAATTTCTGTGATTTTCATTCTCTGCATTCTGCGCTCTGGGATTTTTACTCTCTGCACTCTATTCTCTGTGAATTTTACTCTCTGCACTCTGTTCTCGGTGATTTTTACAGACTGCACTCTGCTCTCTGTGATTTTTACTCTCTACACTCGGGACTCTGTGAACTTTACTCTCTGTACTCTGCTCTCTGTGATCTTTACTCACCGCACACTGCTGTCTGTGATTTTTACTCTCCGCATTCTATTCTCTGACATTTTTACACTCTGCACTCTAATTTCTGTGATTTTCACTCTCTGCACTCTGCGCTCTGTGATTTTTTTCTGTCTGCACTGTGTTCTCTGTGATTTTTACTCTCCGCACTCTGTTCTCTTTGATTTTTACAGTCTGCACTCTGTTCCCTGTCATTTTTACTCTCTGCACTCTGATCTCTGTTAGTTTTACTCTCCGCACTCTGTTCTCTGTGATTTTTACTCTCTGCACTCTGCTCTCTGTGCTTTCTACTCTCTGCACTCTGTTCTCTGTGATTTTTATTCTCCGCACTCCGCTCTCTCTGATTTTTCATCTCCGCACTCTGCTCTCTGTGATTTTTACTCTCTGCACTCAGCTGTCTGTGATTTTTACTCTCTGCACTCGGTACTCTGTGATTTTTTTTCTCTCCTCGCTGTGTTCTCTGTGATTTTTACAGTCTGCTCTCTGTTCTCTGTCATTTTTACTCTCCGCACCCTGCTCTCTGTGATTTTTAATCACTGCACTATGTTCTCTGTGATTTTTACACTCCGCACTCTGCTTTCTGTGATTTTTACACTGCCAATTCTGCTCTCTGTGGTTTTTACTCTCTGCTCTCTGATCTCTGTGATATTTACTCTGTGTACACTGTTTTCTGTGCTTTTTACTCTCCCCAGTCTGTTCTCTGTGATTTTTACTCTCTGCACTCTAATTTCTGTGATTTTCGCTCTCTGCACTATGCTCTCTGTGATTTTTACACTCTGCACTGTGTTGTCTGTGATGTTTGCTCTCCGGACTCTGATCTCTGTGAGTTTTACCCTCTGCCCTCTGCTTTCTGTGATTTTTACACTCTGCCCTCAGCTCTGTGTGATTTTTACACTCCGCACACTGTTCTCTGTGATGGTTACTCTCTGCACTCTGATCTCTGTGATTTTTACTCTCTGCTCTCTGATCTCTGAGACTTTTACTCTCTGCACACAGATCTCTGTGATTTTTACTCTCCGCACTCTGGTCTCTGTGATTTTTACTCTCTGTACTCTGCTCTCTGTGATTTCTACTCTCTGCACTCGGTTCTCTTTGATTTTTATTCTCTGCACTATGTTCTTTGTGTTTATTACTCTGTTCACTCTGTTCTCTGTGATTTTTGCTCTCCGCACTCTGTTCTCTGTGATGTTTGGTCTCCACACTATGATCTCTGAGAGATTTACTCTCTGCCCTCTGCTCTCTGTGATCTTTACTCTCTGCCCTCAGGTCTGTTTGATGTTTACTCTCTGCACTCTGCTCTCTGTGATGTTTGGTCTCCGCACTATGATCTCTTGGAGTTTTACTCTCTGCACTCTGCTCTCTGTGATCTTTACTCTCTGCCCTCAGGTCTGTGTGATTTTTACTCTCTGCACTCTGTTCTCTGTGATGCTTACTCTCTGCACTCAGCTCTCAGAGATTCTTACTCTCTGCACTCTGATCTCTGGGATTTTTATTCTCTGTCAATCCGTTCTCTGTGATTTTGACTTTCCGCACTCTGATCTCTGTGATTTTAACTCTCTTCACTCCGCTGTCTGTGATTTTTACTCCCTGCACACTTCTCTCTGTGATTTTTACGCTCCGCACTCTGCTTTCTGTGATTTTTACTCTGCCAATTCTGCTCTCTTTGGTTTTTACTCTCTGCTCTCTGATCTCTGTGATATTTACTCTGTGCACACTGTTTTCTGTGATTTTTACTCTCCCTAGTCTGTTCTATGTGATTTTTACTCTCTGCACTCTAATTTCTGTGAATTTCGCTCTCTGCACTCTGCGGTCTGTTATTTTTATTCTCTGCACTCCGCTCTCTGTGATTTTTACACACTGCACTCAGATTTCTGTGATTTTTCATGTCTGCACTATGCCCTCTGTGTTTCTTACTGTCTGCACTCTGTTCACTGTGATGTTTGCTCTTCGGACTCTGCTCTCTGTGAGCTTTACCCTCTGCCCTCTGCTCTCTGTGATCTTTACGCTCTGCCCTCAGCTTTGTGTGATTTTTACTCTCCGCACACTGTTCTCTGTGATGGTTACTCTCTGCACTCTGTTCTCGGTTATTTTTACAGACTGCACTCTGTTCTCTGTGATTTTTACTCTCTGCACTCTGATCTCTGTGATTTTTACTCTCTGCACTCTGATCTCTGAGACTTTTAGTCTCTGCACACAGACCTCTGTGACTTTTACTTTCCGCACTCTGGTCTCTGTGATTTTTACTCTCTGCACTCTGCTCTCTGTGATTTCTACTCTCAGCACTCCGTTCTCTGTGATTTTTGCTCTCCCTAGTCTGTTCTCTGTTATTTTTACTCTCTGCCCTCAGCTTTCTTTGATTTTTTATCTCCGCACTCTGCTCTCCGTGATTTTTCATCTCCGCACTCTGCTGTCTGTGATGTTTACACTCTGCACTCTGCTTTCTGTGATTTTTACACTCCGCACTCTGCTTTCTGTGATTTTTACTCTGCCAATTCTGCTCTCTGTGGTTTTTAGTCTCTGCTCTCTGATCTCTGTGATATTTACTCTGTGTACACTGTTTTCGGTGATTTTTACTCTCCCCAGTCTGTTCTCTGTCATTTTACTCTCCGCACCCTGCTCTCTGTGATTTTTAATCACTGCACTATGCTCTCTGTGATTTTTACTCTCTGCACTCTGTTCTCGGTGATTTTTACAGACTGCACTCTGTTCTCTGTGATTTTTACTCTCTGCACTCTGATCTCTGTGATTTTTACTCTCTGCACTCTGATCTCTGAGACTTTTACTCTCTGCACACAGACCTCTGTGACTTTTACTTTCCGCACTCTGGTCTCTGTGATTTTTACTCTCTGCACTCTGATCTCTGTGGCTTTTACTTTCTGCACTCTGCTCTCTGTGATATTTACTCTCTGCACTCTGATCTCTGTGATATTTGCTCTCCCTAGTCTGTTCTCTGTTATTTTTACTCTCTGCCCTCAGCTCTCTTTGATTTTTAATCTCCGCACTCTGCTCTCTGTGATTTTTCATCTCCGCACTCTGCTGTCTGTGATGTTTACTCTCTGCCCTCAGCTCTCTTTGATTTTTAATCTCCGCACTCTGCTCTCTGTGATTTTTCATCTCCGCACTCTGCTGTCTGT